>NC_143209.1:4873958-5025458 GCF_030267445.1 Bombyx mandarina | reverse complement strand
CATCATCATCGGTCCACAAATGTCCACTGCTAGACATAGGCCTTTCCCAAGGTTCGCCATAATGGTTCTGCTCAGACCGCAACCAGGGGATTTTGGCTTTTTATTTATTTATTGCTTAGATAGATGGACCAGCTCACAGCCCACCTGGTGTTAAGCGGTTACTGGAGCCCATATACATCTACAACGTAAATGCGTCACCCACCTTGAGATATAAGTTCTAAGGTTTCAGTATAGTTACAACGGCTGCCCCACCCTTCAAACCGAAACGCATTACTGCTTCACGGCAGAAATAGGCGGGGTGTTGGTACCTACCCGTGCGGATTCACAAGAGGTCATACCACCAGTAAAAACCTAGTTTGCTGGCGCTTTGCTGAAGGCTTATGACCACCAGCATTATCTACCATCATTATCCTTCCAATTAGTGAAAGCAGAGGGAGTTTCATCAGATGAGAAGCACGTGAGGTTAACGCCATAAAACAGCAACAACTGCGCTTATGACTGATTTATTTAAGGTTTTGTTTTTAATTGCCAAGATGTGATTTGTATGAAAGTTTTTTTTGGGAAATACACGTGATTTATCAGCATCTGTGGTATTCAGGATGGAGTGGGACTGGGTTTCGCCGGCACTTAACATCGAATTGGTTTTATAATTTATTGCCTTTAATGATACATTTCAATAAATTCGGTAAGTCCGTTTCTCGTTCAGCCATGTGTCTGCGGTCAGGGACTTGCTGCAAACAGAAATTACAGTTAATCATTATATCAGTTACAATACGGATTTTACGTTTTTATGATTGGCCAGATTTTTTTTTATCTGCCTATCAGCCATTAGCCAATTGGGACTATTCTGGCTGTAACATTACTTGTGGGTGAGCTAACCATATGCCTTTGTAGGGTCCTGGAGTTCTTTGAACACATTGCCCGAAAAGACGGTCACAATCTCGAACAATTGATGGTGACAGCCAAGATAGAGGGTAAATGGCTCAAAGGAGACTCATCATCGTCATCATCATCATCAGCCTTTATTTGCCCACAGCTGGACATAGGCCTTCCCGAATGCGTTCCACAGAATGCAGTCTTCCGCCTTCCGCATCCAACGACTTCCCGCCGTGCGCACTAAGCCGTCGGTCCACCTGGTTGGAGGGCGCCCCACGCTCCTTGTACCTATCCATCAAATTCGATCTTCTCTGAACATCATGTTCCACGACGTCTATTACGAAGCCAAGGATTGTAGCAGATTGAGGGGAAAATGAGCGTGGGAGTCACGACCTTCAGTGTTGAGGAAAGCAAGGCGAGGACGAGGAGGACTGGCTGTGCTCACGGAGGTCAATTAACATCCCGATATTTCCCTATCGAGTTGCAAACTAAAACATTTTATTTGAATACCCTTTGTACAATAACGTTCATTCATTTAGATCACCTCGTATTCATTCGGTAAATGAAACATTAAGTAATAGGAACCCGTAATGCAAATTACTTATTTAGGGCAGCTTTTTATTATTTTTATTGCCCTAGTGGCTTATGGTGGTTACCGTCGCCCATGGACTTCAGCAATGCCTGGATCAGAGTCAAGCCGCTGCCTACTGTTAAGTACTCTCCACAAGCCTTGTTTGAAGAAGGACGTGTCATAGCGCTCGGGAAACACTGGGAACACCGGATGGTACGTAGCAAAAAAGATCTCTGGAAACGCACTGTGGATGAACGCAGTGGCTCCAGGTGGTATGGATGAACTCTACTCCGGTGGCGGGCGGTGCGATAGCAAAAAGGAGATGATAGCATCATCTCAAATAATTCCTCAGAGCACTCCCCGTGGAACATACGGTACAAAATACAGAGAGAATTGAAGTCCCTCCGCAGACCCAGGGGTTCCAAACGATCCGTGAGAACGGGATTGTAGTTGGTAGATTCTACAAGGTTGGTACCGCCAATTAGTGAGAGGGCCTCTTTTAGAAATGTAGGGTGGACGGTGGATCCTGCTCGTGAAGGTTTAGTGTATGTACAAAGTGAGCAAACTTCTTCATTGTTGAAGTACCAATTTGAACCCTGACATCGCATCTTTTGATATGAGGACTTCGGATGTCACGTTAGACCGCGGGTTATTGGGAATGTTCGCGCGTACATACCTTCGAATATGCAGTGCGGAGGCGGTATCCATTGGGCACATCCCGCGTCGGCAACCGGCATGCACACCTGAATATATTAAACAAACAATTAACAAGAATTTCCCTACCTATGCTGATGGCCTTGAGAGGCTATTTTATCATCACCCTAACGTGTAGGTGAGCTCACGGGGCTCAAACCGGAGTGTTGCTAACACTGGCCCTAGCAAGAGCAGTGCTTCGCAGAATCTACCACCGCATCGGAAACGTGATCCACTGAGAAGATTCGACGAGAAACGCAGTGGGCTGTGTCTATGGGTTAATTCGCTCGTCGAGGCCTTCGTCGCAAGCGACGGGTTCGACGAGGACGGTGACCGGTGATAAGAACGAAATGATTTAACTAAACATACAGTGTCTTCGGTTCTCGCGTGTCGTGAGCATTAATAAAACATCGTCATTACATTATTTCTAGCAAAATGAGAAGGCATAGTGAAGATTATAAGATTGATCTTATAATCTTGTACTTTTGTATAAGAAAAAAAATCACATTTCAGAAGTAGCAATTTAAAAAAAAGAACCCTTTTCACGTGTTTACTTAACACAATGCTTTTTTTAAGTTTTTCAAAATTTAAATTATATTCTTAATTTGATTAACCCTTTGACCGCTGTGTAGGTCACCAGTGCCGTAGGGCACTGAATTCATTATGTCGATTACTGATAATGACCGAACTTTGCACGGTTTTTTTTTGATAACGCCATCTTGTTGTGTCTTTAAAGCGGTTAGTTGCCCTCAATTAAGAAAAATAGTATTATTATTCGCCCATAGATGTCGGGAAGAGTTGATTATCGAAAACACGAATAAAACAACATTTTCTGAAAATAAATCGTAACTATTATCATATTTACTGGTGGTAGGACCTCTTGTGAGTCCGCACGGGTAGGTACCACCGCCCTGCCTATTTCTGCCGTGAAGCAGTAATGCGTTTCGGTTTGAAGGGTGGGGCAGCCGTTGTGGCTATACTGAGACCTTAGAACTATATCTCAAGGTGTGTGGCGCATTTACGTTGTAGATGTCTATGGGCTCTAGTAACCACTTAACACCAGGTGGGCTGTGAGCTCGTCCACACATCTAAGCAATAAATAAAAAAAAGCTATATCGATTTATCGCCCCCGAAATCCCCTGTATACTAAATTTTATGAAAATCGTTGGAGCCGTTTCCGAGATTCAGATTATATACATATATATTAATATACAAGAATTGCTCGTTTAAAGGTATAAGATTTAGTCTTTTAGGTATCTTAGAAATAAATTCATTCTCAGTATCTTTGGATTCGTCTCTCCCAACGTCTACTAGATACTCCGGTGCCTTATCGAATATAACAGAACTCGACATAATTACTTCAGTGCGCCGTGTAGGGCACATAGGGGACCTACACGGCAGTCAGAGGGTTCTTCTTCTTGTCTCTACCTTACCACATTACTAGGTGGGGTCGGCAACACGAATCATTTTATTCCATTCTCTTCTATCAGCCGTCATCTCAACACTCAACCCTCTGACTGATATGAGAGAGAGAGAGAGAAGTAAGTCATTTAAAATGAAAATCATTTATGGTAGACCATATTAAGAGAATTCCAACACAACTTCGACGAGCACGAATTTAACACATCCCAAACGCAACACAACAAAACTGGAAACGACTTGTTAAATGGATACGAGGACGAACAGGATGGGGTAGAAGCAATCAGAACTTACCAGATGAACGGGATTCAAGTTGTAACCGAGAGGGCACATGCGCTTGAACATTCCCTTAGGGGTGCACACGTAGTAATATCTGCAGTCGGCTGGGTCTGGCATGTTATACATCTTGGTCGTTCCAATAGGACAGATAGGAACCGGGGGGTCGCACGTCGGGTCCTTTCCACCGTATCTGGTTAAGGCACCATCGTTATCTTCGCCCTCGTTCGCGTAATCTTCCCGTTCAGACTTTCCTTTTGTCGTAGATGCGGGATCTTTGACATTATCTGATGGATGTTCTTCTTCTTGCCTAGGAGGCACCACATTTTTATTGTCCGTGGAAGGTACCTCTTGTCTCGCCGATGAATCGTGGTGTTCAGTTGGAGTGGATCCCTGTCTCCGAGATAAGTCCATTTTCAATGGTACAGCTTCTAATTTACCATCCTCAATTGAATTCACCGATGAAGTAAGTCTCGTGGACGAGCTGCCGGTCATTTTTATGCCTATGCTCATCCCTTGGGCAAGTGCGTTGCTCATATCGTTTTCGGACATGCCATTTTTGGGCCTATTGTGACAATCCTGGCAGTCAACGAACCAACCACCCCAGGATTTATCCGTTTTTGATGAACAGATGTACATGAAGTACGAACAGAGACTCTTCACAGCTTTCTCTATGATCGACATGACAATACGCAAGGTAGTGCGCACTATTGAGTGACTTTTTATCCATTTTATGATGGTAGCCCCTATAGTCTTCGAGATGGTAATGGCTCTGTTGAGTACGCCACCGAAACACCATTTGTTTGACTGAATGTCGAGGAAATGGTTTTTGATGATTCGATATTTCGTTGATTCGCATCTCTGGAAGATTATTACCGTTTAGTTACTAAAGATTAGGATTAGGTATCAATATTTTCTGAAGACGTTTTAATACAGGAGTTTATGACAAAACTAATCTTTAAAAAGATATTATTATTATTATATTTTTTTTTATCGCTGAGATGAACGAACGATCTCACAGCCCACCTGGTGTTATGTGGTTACTGGAGCCCATAGAAATCTACAACGTAAATGCGCCACCCACCTTGAGATATAAGTTCTAAGGTCTCAAGTATAGTTACAGATATTGGATAGAGATATTATTAGAGATATTATAAATGAGAGATATTATACTAACCAAAGTGTTCGGGTTGAACTTGTACCCGTTCTGACAAGCCATTTCGCGCATCACGGAGTTGTTACATTTAAAATATCTGCGGGTGTCGTACGGATGCGGCATGGGATCCGCCTGTTGGCATGTTGATCCGAATCCATTTCCCTTACCAAGATTCTGCGTGGAAGCAAGATGGCAGGCCAGAACCAAGAGACCTGGTGTGGAATGAGTTATGCTATTAGCACCCAATACACATACAAAAAAATAAAACTTAATTACAGAAAATTCCAAGTGAAATTTAATAAATGGTTTTTTATTTTGCTTCTGCGAATCTATGCTGGTTGTCTGCTTAAGCCTCCTCGAGTATCAAATAAACTTAAAACAAACAAAAGGAATCCATCTGACGGGGGGGACATCAAAGGAAAAAGAAAATTGGTATTTTTATTTAATTCCGAGCATTTTGATATTTATCTACCTTTTAAACCTTCTCTGGACTTCCGCAAATAATTCAAGACCAAAATTAGTCAAATCGGTCCAACCGTTCTCGAGTTTTATCGAGACTAACGAACAGCAATTCATTTTTATATATATATAGATAATCTAAATTTCATAAATCAATTCTTACGATAAATAAGAACTCAGATTTAGAAATTACGCAATATAGACGAATCGAATCAGTCCAGATTTTGTAGTGGAGTTTCATGTATGTCGATGTCGAGACGAAATGTTTTTTTTAATGGATAGAAAGGAGTTTAACTATTATGAAGTGAATTTTGAAAAGTACGTGTCTCCTAAAAAAAATTATATTCTTCTGATCCAGCATAGATCGAGAATAGAAGAAATACGGGACAAGTCTGAATAGCGCTTACAAAAATTAAGATAAGCTTGCACAAAAAAGTCCGAGCCATATATTTGGGACTGTCGTCGGTCTTCCGACCAATGACACAATATCGGTCGAAGAGCTTTCTATTATATCATCCATCTTCTTAATGGTCTTCTCATATTCTTCCTCATTCCTCGTGAGCGGATCTGAGCACTTTTATAGCTTCGTTGTTTTATTTTACTGCTTTTCAAGGTTTTTCGTTTTTGGATTACAAGTCAAAATCAATATCGTATGGAGGTTCAAAATGTTGAAGGTATCCCTCTGGGTTGGCTATTGCGCTAGTTAGAAATCAGCGTAGATCGTTCAGCCCATTATTCCGTCACCTGGCTTATCATCGGTAATAACAACACGCAAAGCCAGAGAGAATGCGTGGTCACAAAATTCTGCATTGCACAGGTCCGAAATCCTGATTACGGGATTATATTTATGATCAATCCTCGGTCTTAAGAACTAGTGTCGTGGAGTTTGAATATATATATTTCTTCTATTCTCGTTACCAGCATCCACAACATGGAAATACAGCTTAAGCCGTGTGTGGTATTTTTTTTTTTTTGTCAGGAGGAAATCGCCGGACTTCCGCCCTTCACTGGGGATGGAGGGCGGGGCATGTCGGAGTCGAACCGACTAAAGCCTCCTGTCTCTCAACAACCAAAGCGTTTAGTGCGGAGCACATCTCTCCCATCACCCTCCCCCTCGGGACGCCGGACTGGCGGTCGTCGGCGCCACGACCACCAGCCCTCTCGGTCAGCAGGCTATCCGAAGCCCGCCTAGATGGCACCGGTTAGAATGGTCTATCCTACGGAATACCCCGCTGGGTCAGAACCAGCGTGGGTTGAGGATAGCCGGCCTTCCATCACCCGGATGCTCATGCATAAAACGCGTGCAGAGCAGCTTGCACGTCGTCTTCTTAGGCCCCCTTCGCCGGTCCCCAGGCCGACATGTGAGGGAGACCCGAAACACTTAGAGGGCCAGGGCTTGGGCGAGATCCGCCTTCCTGGCCCCCGCTCGACGGCGGCGGGCCTGTGCGTCTCTCACGCGCCCCGCCGCCTCCTTCTGCGAGATGGTGCACTCGCAGAAGTCGAGCATCGCCTTCCACGACTCGTCGTCACCGAGCATCGATGCCACAACACTCGGCAACGACAAGTCGTTTCCTATTTTTGCGACGAGGACACGGCGCCACCCCTCCCATGCGGGGCAGGCGACGAGCGTGTGCTCCGCCGTGTCCAAGTCGCAACCACAATGGTGGCACTCTGCCGTCGGCTCGGCTCCGATCCGGTGCAGGAACTCACCGAAGCAACCATGCCCAGTGAGCACCTGCGTGAGCCGGAAAGTGAGGCGTCCTCTGTCACGATTCACCCAGTTCACAAGAACCGGGCGAATCGCCTCGACGGTCCTACGACCAGCCGAAGGATCGGCCAGCCGTCTGGACCATGACTCCAGCGTATTTTTTATCTATACTAATATATTATAAATCTACAGTGGTTTTTACGGATGTTCCGTTATAACTACTGAAACTTGGTATCCATGTAGAAAATACATGTACTTAATGGATAGGCTAATATTTGTATGAGTGTTGGACTTCCTAATAATAATCACAATAAATAATAATGTTAATTTTAAATGCCCAGCGAAGTAGGCGAGTACGGCTAGTTATTTTATATTGTTATTATAAATCAGGCTTAAATTTTCTTACCCAATCTCCAAACGGGAAACATTGTTGATGAGTGCAGAAAAGCACAGTGAGTCTGATTTCCTCTTGATTCGCCGAGTATTTATGGAGAAAAAAAAAAACAATCTTAATTAACGTAATGGATTCGGTATGATAATTAGTCGGTCCCTTAATTGTGTGACAAATCAGTGCAGATTTTGTTTTTAATTGCTGGTTTAACTTTACTTGCGTGTGTTGATAATGTAATATATCGGTGATGGAGGTAATTGCGAGGTAGCACGGAGGCACAACCATCCTCCAGGGAATGCATTTTAGGACGGCGGAGTCCCACCACTAAATAAATAAACAAATATTTACTAACAATCACGCCACGTTAACTGGTCCCGTGCTAAGTTCGTAATGAACTTGTGTTACAGGTACCAGATAACGAAAATAAATGTAAGTTTCATCCATAACCTTGTAAAGACATTTTGTATTTATCATACAAATATCTTCCCTTGGCGGGATTCGAACCCGCCATCCCCTTGTGCAGTGACCATGTCACTTACCACTACACCAGACGGCCGTTAAACTGGGGTCGCGACGATATGGTCGTGCACACCCTTTGCCCTGGATGATTGAGGCAGCGCCGTGTTCTCTTTTCGCAAATAGGACCGTCGTGGCTACAATGCTTGGCGAGTTCTGGAAGGCGATGCTCAACTTCTGCGGCGGAATGGGAGAGGGAGAGCTCATACTTCTCCGCACCGATCCATCGCGCCGAGCCGGGGACTGGAAAGCTCTCGCTCGCTCCGGCTCCTATGCGCGGTGATCTCCCCCCTGGGCGACCTGAGGGGGTGGACAGCGTATCGCGCTACAGGATTGCTTACTTATTAACAAGGCGTTTATTACTTTAACAGCGATCCAATCGTCTAACTATCCTAAATATCTATGTGAATATAAACGTCGATATTTTTTTTTTTTTTATTGCTTTCGACGGGTGAACGATCTCACAGCCCACCTGGTGTTAAGTGGTTACTGGAGCCCATAGACATTTACAACGTAAATGCGCCACCCACCTTGAGATATAATTTCTAAGGCCTCAGTATAGTTACAACGGACGAAGATCTTCTCAGTGGGACGCGATCCCCTGGTATACTCTGCGAAATACTGTTCTTGCTAGGGCTAGTGTTAGCAAATTTTCTAAGGTTGAGCCCGTGAGCTCACCTACCTGTCCGGGCATAGAATAGACCCTTAGGCTACCAGCGAATAGGTAGAAAAAAAAAGTATTAGCGCGATTGGTAATAGAATTTACTATGGCTATTTATTCTATTTAGATTACGTGAATGGTGACGTGAGTTCGCGAGTATTTGTCGGGATATTGCGTGGTCCGGGGTTCCGGTTCTTCTAGTCTCCATATCAACGGCAAGGTAGTTCCTTGTTCAGTCTCAATAGTGAACCACTTATTGTTGTGACAGCTGTTGAGACGTTCCGGACTCCTATCAACAGCTTTTTGTCCATTCTCCACTATTCAAAAGAGCATTATCTTAGTATCTATTCCGAGACTTCAAGGTAATAGAGAAAGGTTAAAATTGCCCGATTTTCAAAATGCCTCATCCATAAATTTGCAACCACGGAAACACCAGAGCTACCTATTGCTACTCCATCAATCTCTGGGTTAAATTGATATGTATTGAAAGGCTTTAAGAATATGAATAGTGAATTTAAATTTGAACGATAGGTAATTATAGTAAAATTGAAACAAAAGCATTTATGTTCATCCCAAGCATTTTATTACAATGTTGAGTAGAGTTTGGTCGGAGGAGCGGTCGCTATTCGTCTTCTTGCCTTGGACCTGGCCGAGACTCATAAGTGCCATCAAGAAAACTAGGAACTGAAACAAAAACGAATCAAAGAATATTCACTCCACATTCAACGCTATGAATTTAAATAACCTTATGCGGCTTAGCGAAAACCGAAGCGAATGCTATGAATCTAGTGTTGTTTTATTGCCCTTGAAGGCAGACGAACATACGGCCCACCTGATGGAGAGTCGTTACCGTCGCCCATGGACTTCTGCAATGCCAGGGGCAGAACCAAGCCGCTGTCTACCGTTAAACTTCTCTTACCACTCTTCTTAGATATCCTGTTGCAATGCATTAGCAATCACAGGACAAATGAGTCATTGCTTAACGCCGAGTGCTCGACAAAGCACCTTTGAAAAAGGGCATGTAGGTACCATCATCTTACCGATATTACCCCGAGCATACGAACGTTTTAAGGTTAATTGGCCGGTTATAAACATTAATACATAGCTGAGACCTCGACTTTAAATCTCCATACAAAAGGCAGTGGGTTCGCGTGTTTTTTTTTTATTGCTTAGGTGGGTGGACGAGCTTACAGCCCACCTGGTGGTAAGTGGTTACTGGAGCCCATAGACATCTACAACGTAAATGCGTCACCCACCTTGAGATATAAGTTCTAAGGTCTCAGTATAGTTACAACGGCTGCTTCGCCCTTCAAACCGAAACGCATTACTGCTTCACGTCAGAAAGAGGCGGGGTGTTGGTACCTACCCGTGCGGACTCACAAGAGGTCCTACCACCAGTAATGTGGAAGGGGTGAGTTCATCTCGTGGCGAGCTAATTTCAAATAATGTTATATTTCTCCTATTATTAGTTATTAGAGGAAGAGGTAGACCTAAGAAGAAATGGATGGATTGCGTGAAAGACGATATGTGTAAGAGGGGAGTGAGCGAAGAAATGGTATATGATAGAGGAGTATGGAAGGAGAAAGCATTTTGCACCGACCCCAGGTGTCTGGGAGAAGGGCAGGAGAATGACGTAGGCAGACGATCATACGGCCCATCTGATGGTAAGTGACTACTGTCGCTCATGGACATCAGCAATGCCAGGGGCACAGCCAAGTCGCTGCCTACCTGCCATATTACGCGCATCACACGAATTTAACCTCCAGGGCAGGAGAATGATGATGAAATGATGAATGAGTTATTTCCCCTTGGAAGATACCGCACTAAGTAGAAAGAGTGCCGGTCTTCAGTAATTTATCTAAGTTTAAACTCACCTTTGAGAGTTTCATGTTGTTTTGGTGCGTATTCAATGTGAATAGAGATGTCGAATTGTCTCCTGAATTATTTTCGCGGTCTTTTATAGAAGCACATTGTTATCAATATTACTAAATTCCATTTCTTTTTTCTTTGGACAAATATTGTATTAGGCATATAATATGTAGTATGTAAATAATCTGTTATTTAAATATTAATTGTTATTTTTATTTGAATCTGAAATTTTAATTTATGTATTCGATAATATTATCTAACTCAATGTTGAATTGAGGCCGAGGCAGGCCTCTTGGTAGAGGCCGTTGACCCAATTTTCGACATTTTTATGTCAAAATTAAATAAAAATCTAATATATAAAATTCTCGTGTCACGGGGTGCGTGATTGAACTCCTCCGAAACGGCTCAACCGATTTTCGTGAATCTTAGCGTGCATATCGGTCAGGGTGAAGAATCAAAGAACATCTATTTTTCATCCCCCTAAATCTTAAGGGTGGTCCACCCCTAAATTTTTCATTTTATTTTTTAGACAAAAAATTTTGTTTTTATTTTATGATACAGCATACAAAAATACATACAACCCTAAATTTTCACCCCTCTACGATCAACCCTTATTTTTTATTTGTTAATTAAAAACTTTTTTTTGCAATAATTTTGTTTTTATTTTGTCATGACTTACAATAAAAAAATTCATATTACTCTGAATTTCAAGACAAGACAAGATTTTCATTTTTATTTTTATTTTGTCATGAATTAAAATAAAAAATCTGATGTTACATTTGATGACAAGTTTATTTCAAAAAAAAAGTTATATTAACGCAATAGCTATTAGGATAAGGAAGATAATTTCTGAATGTATATCGAGGTCACTACATTCGGCATTGGACAAAAATAGTTAACTCTACAACATTTACATAAAACATATTCTCAATAAATAGTATTTTCTTTAAATTACAACATTTCTTTACAAATATTATTATCTACTGTATAAATACAAAATAAATTAAATAATTACAATTGGATATTAATTAAATAAATTAGGCAATAATGTCCCATTCTCTGATGACGATGACAATCACAAGGAAATGTCGCGGCGATAGTATAAAAATGCTTACGATAAATAGCGATCATTTTCGTCAAGGAAATGTTTTTTTCATTATTTAAAGGGGTGAACGAGCTTACAGCCCAGCTGGTGTTAAGTGGCTGCTGGAGCCCATAGACATCTACAACGTAAATGCGCCACCCACCTTGAGATACAAGTTCTAAGGTCCCAAGTATAGTTTTTATTTAATTATTGCTTAGATGGGTGGACGACCTCACAGCCCACCTGGTGTTAAGTGGTTACTGGAGCCCATAGATATTTAAAACGTCAATGCGCCACCCACCTTGAGATATAAGTTCCAAGGTCTCAAGTATATTTACAACGGCTGCCCCACCCTTCAAACCGAAACGCATTACTGCTTCACGACAGAAATAGGCAGGGTGGTGGTGCCTGCCCGTGCGGACTCACAAAAGGTGTTAAACCACCAGAAATTACGCAAATTATAATTTTGCGTGTTAGATTTTTATTACACGATGTTATTCCTTCACCGTGGAAGTCAATCGTGAACATTTGTTAAGTACGTATTTCATTAGAAAAATTGGTACCCGCCTGCGGGATTCGAACACCGATACATCGCTACATACGAATGCACCGGACGTCTTATCCTTTAGGCCACGACGAATTCAAGTCGCGAATTATGATGATAATTAAGATTACCGTATTTATTATAATAATTACAATAATAAAATAACGATACCAAATTATATTAACAATCATTATTTTATTGCTTATTATTTATTTTTGCGTTAAAGTAACAAATGCATTTTAATATTTTTAGATTGTTCTTGCAATTGTACTTTTAAAATTTTATGATTCTCGCCAACATGCGACTAATTTATTTTTTGTAGAGTTACTTACGGTCATTTCATAATAAAGCTAAATATACGAATAGGCTGTAACGTAGAAATATTCAAAACATTTAAAATTCTCTATTAATGATAAAGTATAAAATAGAATTGTAATGAAATTTTACGAGGCATTCTCTGGCGGTATCGGTGTAGACTTGATCTTCTTACAGAATATTAAAAAACAAAACCATGGATTCAGTTGCGGTAAGTTAATTTAGTTTTTCGATTACTTTGTCTTAAGTAAGCGCAGTAAGTAGTGGTCGATCTGTTACCGTGATTGCTGATGTCCACGGGCGACGGTGAGCACTGAATATATTCGGAATTATTAGCCCCGAGTCTTTCATTGACTGGCCCGGTGGAGTGATGATTAGCGCTTCTGATTGTCAGGTCAGGAGTTGTGGGCCTTATACCCACTTCGGACAAGCATTCGCGTGATGAGCTGACTTGGTTTTTTTTCTTAGTTGGGTGGACCAGCTCACAGCCCACCTAATGTGGACTGGTTAAGTGGTTACTGAAGCCCATAGACGTCTACAACTTAAATGCACCACTAACCTTGAGATATAAGTTCTAAGGTCTCAGTATAGTTATAACGGCTGCCCCACCCTTCAAACCGAAACGCATTACTGCTTCACGGCTGAAATTGGCAGGGTTGTGGTAGTTACCTACCCGTGCAGACTCACAAGAAGTCCTACCACCAGTAAAATTTGTATGATGTCCGTCTATATCTATTTAACTATGTTGAAATGTTACCTTATTTCTAGTGAAATCATTAGGTATATTTTAGTAGGTAAATTTACTGCTGGTACTCTGCATACAAAATTGGGTTAACTTTTACGCTATCGAGAACGGTAAAAAACCTCACTAAGCACACAGGACCATAATGAGATGATTGTTTATTTTGTTTTCAGTTCCTGGTTTGTATGTCCGCATTTGTAGCGGCCATGATCCAGATCGAGATTTCCGGATCATTAGTTAATATTATTAGCGATCTGCTCGAGGGCGTAACTGAAGCGCTTTAAAATAAATATGTCATGAATCAATGTGTTGTTTTATTTGAGTGAAATATTATCTAATTCACATTCTATTTCACGAATTGCTACCGGCTCTTTCATGTCTCATGGGAGATAAACTTCTGAGGCAAATGACGTTAAGCGCTAAAGCTCTTAGGCAGTGGCAGCTTAAAGGCCCAGATCACCCCAGGCAATCACTTTATCGGCGGCCCTGTACCGGCCATAAATGGCCATCTTAATACTATAAATTTTAACTAGTTGTTTTTGCAATTACGATGGCGTTGGAACATCAAACCCTAAACTTTAGTAGACCAGGACCCTTGTACTTACGCTAATGCGCGAATGAAATATGACGTTACAACTGTGAAGAAATCAAGAGGGACGACAGAAGATTTAGATTATAGATCAGCATTTAGTTCTTAATCGTCGATATGTTATTTTCTTTATTTATTTAAAAACTCTGAGGCCCCCCTTATAACTACACGTCCCTAGGCACATGCCTAGTTTGCCTTACGGATAATCCGCCTCTGCTCTTAGGCAACACAATGTGAGCTCTGACCATCGTAAATTCTCAGCGACTTTGAATACTCAATTAATAGAAGATAAATGGCCATCCCACCCTTCACGGTGGCAGGCACTAGTGGCAGGTTTTATGGAATAAGCATGATGCTGATACTTTAAGATGCTGTCATAATTCTGAAGAAATTTTTAATTGGTAGTTAGTGGGTGGGTCCACACTTCCATAGCCAGATGTGCCTACGGTATCCATCTAAGTGCAAGTGTTAGGTTAGGGATTTTAGCATTTATGAAAAGTCAATGCCGGTTTTTTCCAGGAATAATGTATTACCATTAGTTCTACATAAAAATTAAGATACATGGCTTTATTAGTGGTTCTCTGGTGAGGCCCTGGTGAATTGATTAACCAACCCGGACTCGACTTCTAAGTGGTGTCAAAGCTGCTTGACAATAAAAAACGGATAAACCACTAATTGAATGGCTATAAAGAACATTGGTAATTAAAAACAGTGACATGTCTCCTACTTTCCTACCTTCATACATGAGATCGAAGGAACAATTGTAGACTCAGTGGTATATGATAATGGTTGCCTCTCCAGTTAAACAGGGCCAATAACTGCTTCACGGCAGACCTACCAGTACGCAACGTCCATCCAATCCCCAATAATGAAATGAAGTGTTCGTTTTTCAGGGTGCAATCCCCTAATTGGGAAAATCCTTTCCTCTTGATAAGAATACACAGGGGTGTTGTACATAATAATATTTAAATCTATAATTAAGTTAATTTAATCTTGTTCTTTGCCGTCAGTATCACTATCCGAATCACTGTCCACGTCACCTTCAGCTTGGCCCTCGGCATCTCCACCCTTTGTACCATCACTATTGCCTTGAGCGACAACTGGTCCACTATCTTCATCAGAGCCACCACCATTTCCTTCATCATCAGGTTATTCTTTAGTATCACTGCCATTAGATCGATCACCGCTATCACTGTCAGCTTCATCGTTTTCGTCTAAAAGCGATGAAGCAACTGCAGTTACGATCTCACCGTCTCCTGCCGCTGCGGCCACTGCATTGCCCTGACCTGCGGCAGCTACGGCAGCACCGTCAGTGGATAAGGCTCCGGCTGCGGCAGTATGTTTTCCAGAGATCGCAAACGCCGTTGCATCGCCGTCTTCGTCCGGTAAATCTAGAGACGCCACTAAAGGGCCATCGCTCCTGCCCAGGGTGATCGCCGGAGCTGACTTTACGAAGTACACAGCAATAATTGTGAAAATCTGTAATCGAATCCGCATGTAAAATACCAAAATTTTGTAGAATCTCTAGATAAATAAAAATTTAAAGGAACATATTATATGACAACAGGAAAACCAACGATACTTTATCTTTAAAATCCTTGTCTTGGCTAAGTCCTCTACACTATAAGATAATCTAGCATGTATATCAAGTTCTTCGGGCACATCACTCGTAATGAGGACTCCATTGAGCGGTTGGTGGTGCAAGGGAAAGTCGAGGGCAAAAGATCTCGCGGACGATCTCCAACACGATGGACCGACCTCATAAAATCTGTGACTCACTCCAACATAACGATTGGTCTCATTCTGCAAAACACCGTGCCACATGGCATCGGTATCGCAGGATCCGACTAATGTATGACCACGACCACTCTGTCAAGTTTTACTGGTGGTAGGACCTCTTGTGAGTCTGCGCGGGTAGGTACCACCACCCTACCTATTTCTGCCGTGAAGCAGTAATGCGTTTCGGTTTGAAGGGCGGGGCAGCCGTTGTAACTATACTGAGATCTTAGAACTTATATCTCAAGGTGGGTGGCGCATTTACGCTGTAGATGTCTATGGACTCCAGTAATCACTTAGCACCAGGTGGGCCGTGAGCTCGTCCACCCATCTAAGCAATAAAAAAAAAAGTGTACGAATAGGAAGTATATAAAAATTAGTATGTCGAATATGGGTTCTTGTTTATATTGTTCATCTGACTTAAATTTTTTGGCTGGTAATAGTAGGTCGTCATAGTATAAGCAAAAGAGGACAAGTGGCGCGAGGTGAACTAATGGTTGATTTTCACACGTTTTGGATCACAGTGCAGAGCCACGACAGTTTCACTAACGATTTATGAATTCTTTTTCGTCATAGGTATTTGCGGTAGGCAGCGGCTTGGCTCTGCCCCTGGCATTGCTGAAGTCCATGGGCGACGGTAACCACTCACCATCAGGTGGGCCGTATGCTCGTCTGCCTACAAGGTCAATAAAAAAAAAGAAGGTAAAACGTAGCGCAATTAAACATAAGGCTATTATTTGGTATTGACTTCAGACTGGTTGAAATGTCTGACTAAGGCTGAACACATCAATATATTGTAAATACAATGCAAACTCACCACAACAAACCTCATTTTGATTTACCTTTCTTTAGTAACTTCAAGCTTTTATAACGTTCATTGAAATGTTGGTGGTGACAATGTATTTATTATTCTTTTATAGGCATAAAATGCAATGAGCCTTGTTCTCTTTAGAAAGCCATAACAGAATTTGACATCAGCAGTTTATCATTAACATTTGCACAAACAATTATTGTTATTTATAATAGAATAGAAGTGCCTTAATGGCTGGTGTTTTTTTTCCACATATTTTTAATATTAATTCATTATTTCACAATATTTTTCCATCAGGCTAGTAACATATTGTGACGCCAAGACCTGTTTATTTTTCCACCGTAATGATTTTTTTTTATTGCTCTTGTAGGCAGACGAGCCTACGGCCCACCTGATGGTAAGTGGTTACCGTCGCCCATGGACTTCATTAATGCCAGGGGCAGAGCCAAGCCGCTGCCTACCTGCCTAAAATGAAGCCATATTTTCCTTTTCAAAGTTTGGGATAGCCTACGATTGAGACTTGAACATATTACCAGTGTTTTGGCTTTCGTGCATGAGCTTTGTACTGACTCAGCTATTTTTCTGCGAGCAATATAAGGCGTTTTTTGCACTACTGCTTCTGTTATGGTATGTTATGGCACCGTTTACTTACTCAATAACACAGCTTTTTTTCGGATTCTATTATATTAAAATAGCTGGAAAATTTAATGCCCTTTCCAATAATATGCCACATTTATGTAGTTTGGTAAAAAAGATAGGAGAAATCTGTTTTTTTCGAGTGAGAGTCCGATCGCCACTGATGCAGATTGATTTAATAGATAAAAATATATTTACCTAAAAATATTTTTATGTACTAAATCAGTAATCTGGTTCTCAATTTTGTAAGGACGGGCAAATTTTTTTTTTCATATTTCGACCTATGTTCTCTGTGGAAAGTTCTTCAGTTTCGCGAGTTCTGTGGTAAAATTTATAAATGGTTAACTAATCACACGGAATTAAGAAAAAAAAATTCATTTCAGAAAATCAAGTAAAACCTAAGGACAATGTGACCATGTCCTTGAGATGAGCGATAAACGAAGAAATTGTGCAGGGTGCTACGACAGACTGCGGAAAACCTTTAATATACCCGAGCAAAAAAAAAGTTTAAGAAAATAAAAAAATATTGCAGGAAATGTAACCAAAACCTTTGCGTAATATGTTTCCAAGACAGGCATAAATAAATGAAAACATTCTTCAGTTATTTTACGATAATTTTGTTTTATTTTGGACATCCCTTGTCTCATCACTACTAAAAATTTTTTGTAGTGCGGTTCAGGTCGATATCGGCCTGCCGCTTTTCCTGCTTTGTTTCTCATTTCCTGTTTGGCAGATACCGGGGCGAATCAAACCTAAGGAAGTAGGTTACAAGGTCAATCTAACAATATAAAAAAAAATTATACATTATGTTTCCACAAATTTATGGCAATTTTTAATCTATCTTAGTGCTGGTGGGTCTAGAAAGACCTGCCACGCACTGGCGGAAATATCCTTGGAGGCGCATTTTGGCCCGCCGCCGCACCAGATGAAGAATTATGATTTTACTTGCCGCAGTGAACGTGTTAATAAGATTGTAATTGTAAGTAAATAAAAAAAAAAAGTAAATAAAGTAGTGTAATTGTTTAATTGTATATTGTGAATAAAATTATTTCCTTACATTATAAGTAAGATTAGTTTTCGTTATCGCGTTGTTTTGTCGCATAGTTGTAAGGAACATTGTGTAAAAATTCAGCACTGTCTTGTTTGGTCGTGCGCACATGGCTTATTGTTGCAAGCCAGATTTTGTTTCTTTTTACTTGTGTTTTTTATGTATCTTTTTAGCTTGTGATGTGTATTGTGTGCCTAATAAATAAAATAAAATAAATGTGCAGAGCATTACAAATGCATTAACAATAAACTCACCAACATGTATTTCATTGTAATATACTTTATTTGAAACAGAAATAACAGAATCCGTTGCTTTTCATACAGAGCGTGGCGACATTGAAGTAATTTATTGCTGTTTTGTCCGATAAGTTATTAATCATTCGCACTGACTGGCTTCGATCAGCCAAAGATCTACTGTGATCAAATTTTATTATACCGGCGTCGGTATATTGCAAAAATCACGAAATAATTATCTTTTAAATCTTGCGTACGAATTTTGAGAACATCGCCAAATGCATTATCCATTACGCGGCCTGCTACATATTATTATTATTTATTAGGGATATTTTATTTTTTTACCTGGTAACTAAATCATGTCTTATTTTAATTTATATTCTTATTTTTATGAAAAATCATATTATGAAATGAAATTAAATGAAATGAGATGAGATGATATGGGATGAAACATAATCTTAGTAAAATGGTGGTCATTTACAGAGATTTTTTCAGTGGACTTCTTGAAGGATCCCGAGAAGTTACGTCCAGCGGCTTTGTTTCATCTTCCCACATTTGTGCACTTTCACAGATATTAAACAGTTAATACGCCACCGTTATTACACATTTAAACCCGAAGAAACACTAAGTAGACAAAATAAAACAAATCACACAACTACACTCCTCGCGTTCCCGCCAAAAAATCACGCGGCCTGCTAAGTATCAAGGGGAATAGATCTGTAATATATATATTTTTTTATTTCTTAGATGAGTAGACGACCTCACAGCCCACCTGGTGTTAAGTGGTTACTGGAGCCCATAGACATCCACAACGTAAATGCGCCACCCGCCTTGAAATATAAGTTCTAAGGTCTCAGTATAGTTACAACGGCTGCCCCAAACTTCAAACCGAACGCATTACTGCTTCACGGCAGAAATAGGCAGGGCGGTGGTACCTAACCGCGCGGACTCACAAGAGGTCCTACCACCAGTTTTACTTCCTACGACTTGACTGCAGTGGATGTTTCCTCGGACATGGAATCGATCAGCGGACAATTGACCTTGGAGAGCATTGGGCGGCTTTTCGACATTATTTATTATTACTTAGCTGACACGGGTGCGGTCCTAATATTTATAGGTTAAGATATCCGTTATACCTAATTGAGTCTCTGACCTCATATCTCAAGGTGGGTGCAGGAATTGGCGTTCTGATATCTATAGACTGACTAGCTGACCCGGCAGACCTCGTAGTGCCTCAATCGAGAAATAAAAGACCTAAACTTTTGTATAAAATAAACTTAAAACAAAGGGGTTTTGAGGGAGTTTTCATTTTCGTGTTAATTTGAAACCGTGTTGTAAAATACCGCGTTATAAAAAGATTTTCTGTAATAATATCGAAATTATTTTGTTTAATCATCAGAGAATTATCATCCCAAAAGCTAACCTAATCTATTATAAGAAGGAGGGAGCCTGGAGATCAGTAATACAGGTCTTTGAACCTAGTACAGACTTCAGCTCTTTCAAAAGCTTACAAAATAAATTATAAGGTTAATTTCTATTTATTTTTGTACTTTACCCTTAAGAGAGAAATAAATAATCATTATTATATTATTACTATTATTATTCACGTCTATTTCCACGCGAATGGTAGCAGGCTTTAGTTGGTAACAATAAAAAAAACTTTGTGTTCTAATTGTTTGTTAGCAGCTGTGCAGACGCCTCTGACTCATGGAGAAACAATATATGACGCGCTCTGTAAACAACGGTGAACAATTTGCAGTACTGACTGATATTACTGCATTAATTTTACTAACCGCTCATAGATCAGACTTCTATAAATAACCTCCTATACTAACACAGACAGTCTTCTGTAGTTCTATACTAAAATGGAATCTTCTAGTGTACAAAAAGAAACAGATCCGACCAACATCTAGCCTCTAGTCCGGTATAAAACACTATTAAACTGTTACACCTACTTTTTAGAAATGATTACTGGTGGCCTTTTTAGTTTCACCAGGACAGATGGGCGAGCACGAGCTCAGCCAGGAGAGATGGGATTTGCTAACAGCTACCCGATTGCTCTACACTCGGTGGCAGATAGAGGCAAATGGCGTAGAATGGTCCGTAATAAACTCTTGTTGCGAAGAGGTGGTCACGACCCTCAGTATTGAGGAAACGGAAGCAAGAAGAAGACCCAATTGCCTCCGGAGGAGACCGAGCAGCTGCTTCGCGAATGCGTCTACTATCGGAACCGCGATGCGCTGAGAAGATCCGGCGAGAAACCCAGCAGTGTATCGGTTAGGTTTCACGTCGTACTCCTCGACGAGTCTGACGAGTGCAACCGCCAGGGCCCCTGTGCCTACTCCCAGTGCTAGAGCTTAAGGTGTCAAGTAACAGCTAGCAGATCGGAAGGATCCGCATAGATGTGAGTGCTTTACGTAAACGAATTGACATGAAATTGAAATTGACATAGATTCTCAATAATTAAATGCTTCTTTAACCCCTTCCCGGTCACCGTCCTCGTCGAACCCATCGCTTGCGACGAAGGGCTCGGCAAGTAAATTAACCCACAGACACAGCCCACTGAGTTTCTCGCCGGATCTTCTCAGTGAGTCGCGTTTCCGATCTGATGGTAGATTCTGCGAAGCACTGCTCTTGCTAAGGTCAGTATTAGCATCACTCCGGTTTGAGCCCCGTGAGCTCACCTACTAGTTATGGTTACGCTGAAATAGCCTCTCAAGCTAACAAGGCTATCAGCTTAGGTAGAAAAAAAACCCTTCAAATTGCTTGTCGATGTCAAGGAACTATTAGGAGCCACAAAACCCTACGATCCTGGCTCACGATAGGTACCCCACTGAGACAAACCGGATATGCATGCGGGCTTTACAATGCGACGTAGTCTCATATCGTCGAAGTCTTATCAAACTAAGAGTATTTTGTTAAACACAGAAACAGATTTTGTTGATGTATTTCAAGGTTTTAATGTGAAGACTGTTTTCGCACTTTGTTTGAAGATTTTTTACTATTTTTCAGCCCTTCATCGCAAGCGACGGGTTCGACGAGAACGAAGACCGAGCGAAAAGCATTACTACTTCACGACAGAAATAGGCAGGGCGGTGGTACCTACCCGCGCGGACACCCAAGCGGTCCTACCAGTGAACAAAGGTCAGAATAAGGTCATTATACGGAGATCCACACTAGCTGACCCGGCGTCTTATCCTTTACACCACCTGGTGGTACTATATGGACCGGTACTATTTAAGTATGTATGTAATATTACAAAATACGTGTGCAAACAATAAATAAGCTTCTACATAATTATATAAACGCATTGAATACGTATTACACAATTTTCAAACATAACCCAATTACTCTGAACAATTTCTATTTGCTCAGTTGAAAGGGCTAAGTTTGTGCTGAGTCTGTGAATTATTTTGAAATCTTAACCTATTTCAAAATATGGAGTAGGTACTTAAATTTAAATGAGACTTAGAAGAACCATTAGTTTTGGTTTTTTTTTGTTGGGTATATTAATCAAATGCATTTGACATTTGTTTGTCCTCAAACGACATCATCATTGGCTCAATTCAAACAGATCCTTTAGTCTATATTTTTTACTCCGTGCGCAACTCAATAGTCAGTTTAGTTTTGATCTTATTGATAATCTCAAAACACTATTCTGATTTCAAGTCGAAGCTGGTCAAGACGAACAAGATATAAAATCTTAGTTTAGTAGTATCTCAGTTTTTACAGTACAACGGCTGCCCTGCCTTTCAAACCGAAACGCATTACTGCTTCACGGCAGAAATAGGCAGGGCCATAGATTATTACACTTAATATATTTGAGAGGCAGGGTAGGGGTATAAGTGGTTCGTCGTGGCCTAAAGGATAAGAAGTCCGGTACATTCGTATGTAGCGATGCACCGGTGTTCGAATCCTGCAGGCGGGTAGCCAATTTTTTTAATGAAATACGTACTTAACAAATGTTCGCGATTGACTTCCACGGTGAAGGAATAACATCGTGTAATAAAAATCAAACCCGCAAAAATTATAATTTGCGTAATTACTGGTGGTAGGACCTCTTGTGAGTCCGCACGGGTAGGTACCACCGTCCTGCTTATTTCTGCCGTGAAGCAGTAATGCGTTTCGGTTTGAAGGGTGGAGCAGCCGTTGTAACTATACTGAGACCTTAGAACTTATATCTTAGGGTGGGTGGTGCATTTAAGTTGTAGATTCCACAAGACGTCCTACCACCAGTAATTACGCAAATCATAATTTTGCGAGTTTGATTTTTGTCACACGATATTATTCTTTCACCGTGGAAGTCGATCGTGAACATTTGTTAAGTGCGTATTTTATTAGATAAATTGATACCCGACAGCGGGATTCGAACACCGCTACATCGTTACATACAAATGCACCGGACGTCTTATCCTTTAGCCACGACGGCTTCAAAAGGTCCCGTCATGACTTACGCGAGTGTGGTGTTCGCTCACGCGGCGAATCTACGCGGCGGTAGATTCATTCGCGAAGCAGCTACTCTTGAGCTGTTAGGTCTCCTTCGGAGGCGCTCGGGTAGCTGTTAGCAAATCCCACCCCTCCTGACTGAGCCTTTGCTCGCCCACCTGTCCTGGTGAAACTGGAAAGGCCTCCGGGCCACCAGTAATCCTTCAATCATAAAAAAAAGGCTTCAAAAGGTTACCTATAACACGTGCTTATTCGGTCAAGGACACTAGTCAGAACAGTACAACAAATAATTGTATTAAACCGAATCTATAGTAGAGTTTTGTCAATAGAATCTATTGTTTTATTCAAATGATGGCCCTTAAATGAGTAAACATTTAATCTAGGTTAAAATTTAATGTATAAATACGTTACTTTGTCGAATTAAATTCATAACAAGTTCTGATTTTGACCGAACAACCATGAAGATTTTGTTGGTAAGTGTATTTTTGTTGCTCAAGTCTGTGTGTCGCCATCACGCGATAAATACATTTGGAACAATTCCTCGTTCGCTACCAGATTCTCGGTTTCCGTCTATAAGTCGTCTCAAGATTACTCAATCATCTTACATTGTAGACTTCATATCATACGCGCTATTCTGAACCAAACGCTTGGGAACTGAAGTAATTTTTTTTTATTGCTTTTGTAGGCAGACGAGCATACGGCCCACCTGATGGTGAGTGGTTACCGTCGCCCATAGACTTCAGCAATGCCAAGGGCAGAGCCAAGCCGCTGCCTACCGCTTAATACTCTCCACAAGCCTCGTTTGAAGAAGGACACGTCATAGCGCTCGGGAAACACCGTGGAGGGGAGCTCATTCCATAGCCGGATGGTACGTGGCAAAAAAGATCTCTAGAAACGCACTGTGGATGACCGCAGTGGCTCCAGCTAGTATGGATGAACTCTACTCCGGTGGCGGGCGGTGCGATGGTAAAAACGAGACGTTGGTATCATCTCGAACAATTCCTCAGAGCACTCCCCATGGAACATTCGATACAAAATACAGAGGGAACCGAAGTCCCTCCGCAGACCCAGAGGCTCCAAATCAGTCTTCAATTACACCCTTGTCTATATTATGATTAACTTGGGCAAATTTTTTCTTCTCTGGCTATGCTAATAGCCTTGAGAGGCTATTTCAGCTTCGCTTTGACGTGTAAGGTGAGCTCACGGGGCTCAAACCGGGAGTGTTGCTAACACTGGCTAACACTGGTTGCTAATAGAAATATTATTTATTCTATTCATTCCATTATAAATATAAATTGGCTGTATAAGCTAAAGGGCATAAGCCTTACATAGTTTATTAAGAATAGCTGTCACTGGCTGTCAAATCAGTCTGTCACTTTCTTAGCAATGAATTCGTAGCTTTTTTTATCTATATATTAATACGTGAAGCAAAAACTTTGTATCCTTTTTTACGAAAATTGCGCGGACGGAGGACTATGAAATTTTCCACACTTATAGAGAATATAGAGAAGAAGTGCACAATGCTAATATTTTTTTAAATAATGCATAAAAGATACATTAAATCAATAAAGAAAACATTACACACACTACATACCATGTATTTAACGCACACACGTATGCATATTGCATACTATTTATTCTCAAACTTTTGTTCTTGACGTCTATTGTCAAATTGAGAATAGATTAAATATTGTTTGTCTTTGTTATTATTTTTTATAGTGTAGTCTTGGCGAAAATTGTGATTATAGAAGTATAAAATACAATCATAATAGTGTACAAACTTACAATTCCAATTAATTATAGTCGAATTTCGACTACTGCGGGACCTCTAGTTTTTTTTATTACTTAGATGGGTGGACGAGCTCACAGCCCACCTGGTGTTAAGTGGTTACTGGAGCCCATATACATCCACAACGTAAATGCGCCACCCACCTTGAGATACAAGTTCTAAGGTCTCAAGTATAGTTACAACGGCTGCCCCACCCTTCAAACCGAAACGCATTTGATTTTGTGAATGTTTGTCAGAGTTAAATGTCTATAATGTGAACGGTTTCACCTTTACCGTTGTTTCATAAAACCACACAATCCTTTTTTTTTGTCTTCCATTAAAACCATTCACAGCAAGGTCCAGGTGAATAATACGAGATTCTCCTACAGGTTTCCTGCTTCGTCGTGATGCTGATGGTGGAAGCATCCAGTTCGGCAACAGGCGATTCCAATATGAACAATAAAAACCTTCCGAAACGTACTAAGCGATATGCATCAAGTTACGATACGGGCCGATCTGCGTACACTGAAGAAGAGGACACCACCAGCAAGACCGAAGAAGGCAACGAAATGAACGAGAAAAAGGAAATGGAAGAAATGGAGGAAATGGAAGAAATGGAGGAAATGGAAGAAGGATCCCAGACTAAAGAAACCCCAACTAAAATATTATCTGCCTCGAGTGGAGCGATCGCCACCGAGAATCTGGCCGCATCTCAGAGCGCGGCCGACGTTGTTGAGACAGAAACAAAATAAGTGTGACCCAAAAACAAAAGCCGTTACACGCTACACGTTACAAATGATCTGTCACATCTCTTGTCATAAGAAGTAGTTTTGTTTGCGCAATCGACACACCTTGTTTAACGAGAACGGTACGCAATTACCATCAAGTGGCCCTTCGATCTATTTTGATAATTATTTAAATACCTAATTAATCTCAATTAAAAGACTTCTTTGCTAATACCTTAAATCTCACACTTTTAATCAGACTTTGAGTAACACGTCAACTGGTATTCCATCATTCGGGGAAATGCAAAACGGTGCGTCCCCCCACGTTCCTACCTGACGGAAGATCGCTTGACACACCACAGGCTTCACTGTAGCTCTTGTGTAGCCAGGATCAGCAGCAGCGACCACACATAAAGACCGACCGATCATGTTAAATCCGAGGGAAATCACTAGAAGGAAGAATTTATATTAACACCTCACTCCCCGCTAACGAACAGTCAAAGCAATAACGGCCGTAGATTGAGAAGATTGAGTCTGATAGCAGACAAGGAAACCCCAACTGCCGTGCAAGGACAATGAAGGATGTCGCGACGGAGATGTATGTTGATAACGTATAGCAAGCACTACCGGCATCACAATCTATGTCCTCTAAAGGTTATCGTGTACAAATGCTTCGATTTTTTAACACTAATTCTAAGAAATAAACAAGGCAAAGCATCTGAATCTTTCATTTAACCATTATCCTTTCCATAAATACTTTTATTTAACTAGGTACGTGGGTGACTCACATGTATAAACTATTAATTTTATTATATATAGCAGCTTATATTTAACTGACTATTTTCTTAACATTCAATATATTAAAATATCTCGTATCACGAAGCAAAAGCCATAGCTCACCTTTGGACGTGAACTCGTAGCCTGAATTCCTGCCACTTCGATAAAGCGGCACGACACGAGAACCCTCTCATCGTGGCCGCCGGTAACTACATTCCCGATCCTGCGGACAGAATGGAAAGCTGTCGACGTCGCCCAAAACACGTCATCTCGGATCCTCCCGATCCACTGACGGTGCTTTTAGGTACTTCAAGCACCGGTCACCGTTCTCGTCGAACCCGTCGCTTGCGACGAAGGGCTCGACGAGTAAATTAACTCTCAGACACAGCCCACTGAGTTTCTCGCCGGATCTTCTCAGTGGGTCGCGTTTCCGATCCGGTGGTAGATTCTGCGAAGCACGGCTCTTGCTAGGGTTCGTGTTAGCATCACTCCGGTTTGAGCCCCGTGAGCTCACCTACTAGCCACGGTTACGCTGAAATAGCCTCTCAAGGCTATCAGCTTAGGTAGGAAAAAAAAAAAAACTGAATTCCTGTCTTTATTGGACGCTTAAAACGGGACGTCCTAATTGCACCGAGGCATAAATAGGCAGAACTGTGTTACAAACCTGTACAAACACACAATATGCCCTACCATCAGTAGATCGCGGCTGTATGTACATATATTCTGTGGTATATTTGTTCGAAATAAATTTGGCGCCAAATTTAAATATAGAGTACGCTAAGAAAAAGATTATCCATTTATGTAATAAAAAAAAAAAGATGTGGTGTCGTGGGACACCAGGTAGGAACGAAGTTCCTTCGGCTAATGTAGAATCGACACAATTTGCAAAAAAAGAAATGGTGCTCAATTTTATGTAGGTTTTCTTGGTTTTTCTCTTAAATTTTGCTGATTAGTTTTTATTTAAGTAGGGGAAAGTATTTAGGAAATTCAGTATTTTAGGAAATAATGAATTACGTAAAATAAAAAAAATAGTAATTCAAATTATCAATTAAAATAACAAAATATATCTCTTTATTTTTGGTTGACAACATAAAATTACATAGAAATAGAAATAATTACTAAATAGAGAGAGAAGGGATTAGAGAACGAAAAGAAAGAAGGAGAAAGAGAAAGGTATTATACACTACTCGCTTGTGTATGCGACTGTCGCGCCTGCGCACGTTTCATTTTATTCCACGCACTTTTTTCCACGGATTTTTTCTTACGGTTTCACTATCACATTTTTTTCAGTTCGGTCGCGCAGCAAAATCCCTATCCCCTCCAAGCCTGCCGTAAGGAACTTCGTTCCAAAATATTATAAAATAAATAAATACATGTGAGTCACCCACAAGGTATTAGTGTAATTAGGCCACACTTTGCTGTACCTTTCGCTAATGCTAATGTGGGGACCGACTTCTCTTACTTACACTTTGTCTTACACTTTTTACAGGTGGTAGGACCTCTTGTGACTCCGCGCGGGTGGGTACTACCACCCTGCCTATTTCTGCCGTGAAGCAGTAATGCGTTTCGGTTTTTAAGGGTGGGGCAGCCGTTGTAACTATACTGAGACCACTTTACCACTTAACCACTTAACACCAGGTGGGCTGTGAGCTCGTCCACTCATCTAAGCAATAAAAAAATGTTGACTTTCTATAAAAGCGTATTTTTTTGTTTTTTTTTTCAAACTATTATGTGTTTTTCATTACGTCAATTTCAACTAAAGTGAGTTTAAGTATTTATTGGCTGCTTTTAGAATATATACTCGATATAGCTAGTAGAAGAAATATAGTATATTATATAGCCTGGTAGTTTCCCTTCTTGATCTTGACGCAGACACTTCGGGTCTAAAGAAAACAAAAAATCGCTAATCCTGATTATCTTAGTAAGGATAACGGATCAAACTGTTTAAAAGATTGAATTGTCATTGGTCATTTATACCTATGCCAAATTTCGAGTTAATCCGACGTTTTGAAGGGGGTCAAAATCATGTTCAAAGATTCCGCTACATACTAATATACGTATGCAGCTATTATAAGCGTATTAAAATACTCGCACTAAGCACACTTAACGAATCAAACGTGATTTTTCTCCGCAGATATTCTGTCTCCTAGTAAATGTAGTTGGGGTAGAATCCGCCTCTTCGTCAATCAACACAGACGAAGGCTCCCTGAATCTTGAAAGAAGAACTAACAAACAAAGGCCGAGAACGTTCGAACGCAATGGACGATGAAAGATATAGTTATGATAGTGATAATGATGAGATCAATTTTGAAGAGAGTTTTGAGGAAAGTACCATGCGTTAGACGACAAACTCTGCTACGAATCGATCTAAAGCAACCGGATATGATGAAGACAACAGACAAAATATAGACTAACAAGACTCTTCAGCTTAGGATGCGTAAAGCCAAGATTCGTCCGTTTCCGACAGCGACTCAGGGAGCAGCCAAACTTTTTAAAATGAAAAACCAGTGCAACATGAGTAACGGTTTTAGATGACCCGAATAAGTGATGACAAACAAATGTCTACTCTAGTTCTTTACTCTTTTATTCTCTTGTATTAAATGATCCACAAATCACAGCAACACATTTTTTTATTGGAAAGTAAAATACAGAATTAAAACAAAAACACGGGTAGTTAACATTACAAGTGTATACCGTTCAAATGGCTTTGTTTAATCAAATATAAAAGCATAGGGAAAAAAAAAATAGTCATTGTGCTAAATTTAAACTAGATTTGTTCGTGCAACATCGACGTATATAATTTAATGAAATAAGCAAAATGGTGTACTGTATTTTTTTAGATTTTATCACTTAAAAAATCAAACTTGGTTCAGTGCTAAGCACCGCCTGCCGCCGCGGCTGCCGCACTACGGCCGGCAGCTGCTGCGGCCGCACCGCCGCCAGCTGCCGCTGCTGCGGCTGCAGCTGGGCTGCCTTTTTGGCAGTTGCTGCAATTTCCATCTCCCCCATTTGCTCCATTATCTCTTCCGTCACCTCCGTCATCTCCGCCGTCTCCACCATCATTTCCTCCGTCTCCTCCATCTCCCCCTTCACCACCATCATCCCCGCCTTCTCCATTATCTCCATCATCTCCGCCTTCTCCTTCGTCACCACCATCTCCTCCATCTCCTTCGTCTCCGCCATCATCTCCTCCATCGTCGCCGCCGTCTCCTCCTTCTCCTTCGTCTCCACCATCATCTCCACCGTCTCCTCCATCTCCACCATCATCACCATCATCACCAGGGTTGTCTACTCCAGTGCCTCTATCGTCTCCCCCTTCCCCTTCGTCACCGTTCCCATTATCTCCATCTCCACCCCCACCGTTGCCGCCACCACAACCACTACAACCACCACTACCAAGGCCTAATGTATTTAGAACTGGGTTAAGTATCGAAGGAGCAGGAGCAGCTTCGACATACGTCACGGCCACCACGACCAACAGCAACAACTGGAAATAAAACAGAAATTAACGGCAATGCTATATGTATTTACGGGCTACCTATTACAATCGGCTTCTCGCTTTGCCCCTGTCACTGTCCATGTGGAGCGGTGACAACAATAAAATTCAATGTTTTCTTACAGTATATTTAATTCAAATTTATCAAAATTTATTTTCTATTTTTTAGTTGTATTTTCTATAAAAGCGTTTTTTTTTTTCGTTTTTTTAAACTATTAGTTATTTTTAATTTTTTAGTTTAATTTAAATTTTTTCGATTCTGTCTTTTTTAATTTTTATAAAATTTCATCTGAATCAGTCGGTAGCTTATCCGAGAAATAGGTGATCGGCGCGCCTGGTAGTTTCCCTTCTTGGTCTTAACGCATACACTTTGGGTATCAGCAATACAAAAAGTCGCTATTCCTGATTATCCTAGTAAGGATAACGGATCAAACTTTGAATTGTTATAGGTCCTTAATAAGTATGCGAAATTTCGAGTTAATCCGACGTTTTGAAGGGATTCAAAATCATGTTCAAAGATTCCGTTACATACTAAGCATACGTCTGAAGTTAATAAAAACGTATTAAATAGCAATAGCACGGGGACTATAACTATTCGCACGACCACTATTAATACATTTACTAATTCGTGGTGATACCGAATGGCGGTAGGACCTCTTGTGAGTCCGCACGAGTAGGTACCTACACCGCCCTGCCTATTTCTGCCGTGAAGCAGTAATGCGTTGCGAGTTGAAGAGAGTGGCCAGTCTAATTTTTTACTACATTACCTAAAACATAATTCAAGGGCATGCAGAAGAGGATATAATTCTAAACTGGTTAAGAACATTTCTTAATTCGTCGAGTCGATTATTTTAATAGAGCACCATCTTTTTGGCTCGCTGTATCCTTTGGAGACGCCCTGTATAGTTCGTTCTATATAGTTGGTGGATCTCAAAGTTGAAAAACAAAAGCTGTGAATTATTTTAATTGAAGTAATTTTAAGTCGTTAGAAAGATTTCTAGATTAAATTTAACACCTCCAGAAAATTATATAATAGTATACGTCCAGATCAATGCTAGGATAGCCTTAGGAAGCTAACTTGTGTTGGCAACAAATAATGTCAAGACGAAAATAACCAGAGCTACGCTTCAAGTGGCAAATAACTTAATTAAAAGGGAGTTCAAACGCGAATCGCCCTCAAATTCCGCGGTACATTAGGATCATTGACAATAATAGCGACTGAAAAAACCTTAAAAGATACTATTATTTACTCTGCACTGCCTTTGGTTGACTGGTAGAAAGCGCCTTAGGCATTAAGTCCCCCAATGTAAATTTTACATGAGGTGTAATAAATAAATAAAACAAAAAGGTATTGGACACGATCATACAGCTAATTAAATTTATCTAATTAATACAGGTTATAAATTAATATTTACCCATTTTGACTTCATATTCGCCGATATTTTTTTCGAAACTAATGGCAAAACTATAAGTTTTTTGTATTTTATATACTTCTTGAATAAATAGTTGGATTGTGTTTGTTTACCTTTAGCACAAAACGGGTGTGCCTTAGAAAATATGATATATGTCGAAATGCATTTAATATAATTTATTATGCAGTTCAACAATAGAATCATAATGAATGTATCATTTTTATTTGTTATTTTCATTGCATAAAACTCTGTACATACGAATAAATATTTTCTTGTTGTCCGTTCTATATATTACTATATAACACTTTTTTCTAAATCTTTTGTCTAAATACATAATGTAGGTCAATACTCATCTATAAATATGGAAATTTTGATAACTTATTTTCATAGTTGCTTTAGAATTTCATTAAAAAATCATGAAGTTTTTGAAGTTCTCGATAGCGTAAAAGTTAGCTCAGATTTGTATGGAGTTGGAGCCTTTGCGTTTGCCACTAGGGGCGCTGTTCTAACTGTTGACTGTTTTTTTTTTTTTTTTTTTTTTTTTCGGGCCGATGGCCGAACCTCCTACGAGGTCCCCGCGCCTAGGGGGCGCGCGGGGTATGTGAGACTCAACGATCTGCAGGTGTTGAGAGCAGACCGCGGGCCCAAGGAATTTAGGGCCCACCCACTAAACGACTCCCCTGCACTCTTACACCCGGCGTCCGATCTCCGTCCGGGGTCAAAACCCGGTCAGAGTAGGGGGGTTCCCGCGGTCAACACTACAACCAGACACGCGGCGCCACCCCGAGGACGCCCGACCGACGGGTCGTCGAGGCGATAGTCGACGACCAACGACGTCAGTCTCCGCGGTACGGCGGCCCTTCAGGCCGCCCGGGCGATGCCGCTGGTGTTCCGGGATACCCCGCTGGGCCAGAACCAGCCTGCCGGGTCGCAACAGTTGAGTTAACTTTTACGCTATCAAGAACGTTAACAAATAATAGTGTAAAAGTTGAATTTTCTATAAAAGCGTATTTTTTTGTTTTTTTTTTTCAAACTATTGTGTTTTTCATTACAGCTATTTCAACTAAAGTGAGTTTAAGTATATATTGGCTGCTTTTAGAATATATACTCGATATAGCTAGTAGAAGAAATATAGTATATTATATAGCCTGGTAGTTTCCCTTCTTGATCTTGACGCAGTCACTTCGGGTCTAAGGAAAACAAAAAATCGCTAATCCTGATTATCTTAGTAAGGATAACGGATCAAACTGTTTAAAAGATTGAATTGTCATTGGTCATTTATACCTATGCCAAATTTCGAGTTAATCCGACGTTTTGAAGGGGGTCAAAATCATGTTCAAAGATTCCGTTACATACTAATATACGTATGAGGCTATTATAAGCGTATTAAAATACTCGCACTATGCACACTTAACGAATCAAACGTGATTTTTCTCCGCAGATATTCTGTCTCCTAGTAATTGTAGTTGGGGTAGAATCCGCCTCTTCGTCAATCAACACAGAGGAAGGCTCCCTGAATCTTGAAAGAAGAACTAACAAAAGACGCCGAGAACGTTCGAACGCAATGGACGATGAAAGATATAGTTATGATAGTGATGATGATAAGATCAATTTTGAAGAGAGTTTTGAGGAAAGTACCATGCGTTAGACGACAAACTCTGCTACGAAACGATCTAAAGCAACCGGATATGATGAAGACAACAGACAAAATATAGACTAACAAGACTCTTCAGCTTAGGATGCGTAAAGCCAAGATTCGTCCGTTTCAGACAGCGACTCAAGGAGCAGCCAAAAATTTTATAATGAAAAACCAGTGCAACATGAGTAACGGTTTTAGATGACCCGAATAAGTGATGACAAACAAATGTCTACTCTAGTTCTTTACTCTTTTATTCTCTTGTATTAAATGATCCACAAATCACAGCAACACATTTTTTTATTGGAAAGTAAAATACAGAATTAAAACAAAAACACGGGTAGTTAACATTACAAGTGTATACCGTTCAAATGGCTTTGTTTAATCAAATATAAAAGCATAGGGAAAAAAAAAATAGTCATTGTGCTAAATTTAAACTAGATTTGTTCGTGCAACATCGACGTATATAATTTAATGAAATAAGCAAAATGGTGTACTGTATTTTTTTAGATTTTGTCACTTAAAAAATCAAACTTGGTTCAGTGCTAAGCACTGCCTGCCGCCGCGGCTGCCGCACTACCGCCGGCAGCTGCTGCGGCCGCACCGCCGCCAGCTGCCGCTGCTGCGGCTGCAGCTGGGCTGCCTTTTTGGCAGTTGCTGCAATTTCCATCTCCCCCATTTGCTCCACCTTCTCTTTGGTCACCTCCGTCATCTCCGCCGTCTCCACCATCATTTCCTCCGTCTCCACCATCTCCGCCATCTCCCCCTTCACAATCACCATCTCCGCCTTCTCCATCCCGATCTCCTCCATCTCCCCCTTCACCACCATCATCCCCGCCTTCACCACCATCATCCCCGCCTTCTCCATTATCTCCACCATCTCCGCCTTCTCCTTCGTCACCACCATCTCCTCCATCTCCTTCGTCTCCGCCATCATCTCCTCCATCGTCGCCGCCGTCTCCTCCTTCTCCTTCGTCTCCACCATCATCTCCACCGTCTCCTCCATCTCCACCATCGTTTCCATCGTCACCACCGCCATCTCCACCATCATCACCATCATCACCAGGGTTGTCTACTCCAGTGCCTCTATCGTCTCCCCCTTCCCCTTCGTCACCGTTCCCATTATCTCCATCTCCACCCCCACCGTGGCCGCCACCACAACCACCACTACCAAGGCCTAATGTATTTAGAACTGGGTCAAGTGTCAAAGGAGCAGGAGCAGCTTCGACATACGTCACGGCCACCACGACCAACAGCAACAACTGGAAATAAAACAGAGATTAACGGCAATGCTATATGTATTTATGGGCTACCTATTACAATCGGCTTCTCGCTTTGCCCCTGTCACTGTCCATGTGGAGCGGTGACAACCACTATGAATACATTTACTAATTCGTGGTGATACCGAATGGCGGTAGGACCTCTTGTGAGTCCGCACGAGTAAGTACCACCACCCTGCCTATTTCTGCCGTGAAGCAGTAATGCGTTGCGAGTTGAAGAGAGTGGCCAGCCTAATTTTTTACTACATTACCTAAAACATAATTCAAGGGCTTGCAGAAGAGGATATAATTCTAAACTGGTTAAGAACATTTCTTAATTCGTCGAGTCGATTATTTTAATAGAGCACCATCTTTTTGGCTCGCTGTATCCTTTGGGGACGCCCTGTATAGTTCGTTCTATATAGTTGGTGGATCTCAAAATTGAAAAACAAAAGCTGTGAATTATTTTAATTGAAGTAATTTTAATTCGTTACAAAGATGTCTAGATTAAATTTAACACCTCCAGAAAATTATATAATAGTATACGTCCAGATCAATGCTAGGATAGCCTTAGGAAGCTAACTTGTGTTGGTAACAAATAATGTCAAGACGAAAATAACCAGAGCTACGCTTCAAGTGGCAAATAACTTAATTAAAAGGGAGTTCAAACGCGAATCGACCTCAAATTCCGCGGTACATTAGGATCATTGACAATAATAGCGACTAAAAAAACCTTAAAAGATATTATTATTTACTCTGCACTGCCTTTGGTTGACTGGTAGAAAGCGCCTTAGGCATTAAGTCCCCCAATGTAAATTTTACATGAGGTGTAATAAATAAATGAATAAAACAAAAAGGTATTGTACACAATCATACAGCTAATTAAATTTATCTAATTAATACAGGTTATAAATTAATATTTACCCATTTTGACTTCATATTCGCCGATATTTTTTTCGAAACTAATGGCAAAACTATAAGTTTTTTGTATTTTATATACTTCTTGAATAAATAGTTGGATTGTGTTTACCTTTAGCACAAAACGGGTGTGCCTTAGAAAATATGATATGTGTCGAAATGCATGTCATATAATTTATTATGCAGTTCAACAATAGAATCATAATGAATGTATCATTTTTATTTGTTATTTTCATTGCATAAAACTCTATACATACGAATAGATATTTTCTTGTTGTCCGTTCTATATATCAATATATATCACTTTTTTTCTTTATGAGTCTGATCAGGTAGGACGTCTTGTGAGCACATACGGGTAGGTACCACCACCCTGCCTATTTCTGCCGCGAAGCAATGCGTTTCGCTTTTAAGCAGCCATCCAAGCAGCTTTGAGGTAGCCATTGTAATAAAGAACTCATATCCGTCACATTGTAACAAAGCATGGCCTTATTAATCGTTTAAAATCATTTCTTTTGGACTCACAAAAACTAATCTAATTTATAGTATTTATAGTAACTAATTTAATCCTAGCTTGTGAAAACTTCCTTTTATTAAATTTTTATTTATTTTTATTTTTTTTAAGCTGCCCACAGGTTGTTATTACTGTGTGCTTATTATGTTTTGTATTCGGGTTCACCATTTAATTTGATTTTTATTTTGTTTTTTCTTAAATTTTTATTATTTACTAATTTTACTAATTTATATCATATTCTGAGTATGTACACACGTACGGAGTCTTCATTCCCGCAAAGAACCAAAGGGAAACGGGGGTGACTGAAAATCAGCGCTGTTCAATTTATCAACCTTGAACAGCAATAGCTGAGCCACCTCCTTTTGCCTTTTTCTCTTTTTTTTGCTTTTCTTTTTTTTTTGTATTTCATTTTATGATGTGAAAGGCAATAAATGATCTTTATTATTTATTATTATTATTATATCCCAAAATGGGTGGCGTTCCTAAGGAACGTGGATCTCCATGATGACCTGGAGCTTGACTCAGTCAGTAAGTATCTACAGTCGGCATCATTGCGCCACTTAGAGAAGACGGCACGACATGAAAACCCCCTTGTCGTGGCCGCCGGTAATTTCATACCCAATCCTGTGGACCGAATGGTAAATAGTCGACGTCGCCCTAAATGCGTCATTACGGATCCTCCCGATCCATTAACGGTGCTTTTAGGTACCGCAAGCACCGGTCACCGTCCTCGTCGAACCCATCGCTTGCGACGAAGGGCTCGACGAGTAAATTAACCCATTAGCACAGCCCACTGAGTTTCTCGCCGGATCTTCTCAGTGGGTTGCGTTTCCAATCCAGTGGTAGATTCTGAGAAACACTGCTCTTGCTAGGGTCAGTGTTAGCTTCTTTTTTTTTTTTTCTACCTAAGCTGATAGCCTTGAGAGGCTATTTCAGCGTAACCGTGGCTAGTAGGTGAGCTCACGGGGCTCAAACCTGATGGTGTTGCTAACACGAACCCTAGCAAGAGCCGTGCTTCGCAGAATCTACCACCGGATCGGAAACGCGACCCACTGAGAAGATCCGGCGAGAAACTCAGTGGGCTGTGTCTGAGAGTTAATTTACTCGTCGAGCCCTTCGTCGCAAGCGACGGGTTCGACGAGAACGGTGACCGGTGCTTGAAGTACCTAGAAGCACCGTTAGTGGATCGGAAGGATCCGAGATGACGTGTTTTGGGCGACGTCGACTGCTTTCCATTCTGTCCGCAGGATCGGGAATGTAGTTACCGGCGGCCACGATGAGAGGGTTCTCGTGTCGTGCCGCTTTATCGAAGTGGCGCATCGACGCCGACTGCATATACTTACTGGTGGACTCTAAGTCCAGGTCGTCATGGAGGTCAGTGTTAGCAACACTCCGGTTTGAGCCCCGAGAGCTCATCTACACGTACAAAAGTAATTTACGTTGATAATGTCTATTCTCTCCGGTAACCACTCAAACAGGCCGGACTGTGAGTTCGTACATCGCTTAAGCCCTTTGCTTAAACATTAAAGAAAAGATTTAATGGTAGGGCGCTGCGTGTTTGGATCTAAATACCGCTAAGTCCCAAATTATGGGTTCTAATATATTGAAGGGAACAAATAACACAAAATAGTAAGCAGCTATCCAAACTTATTTAAATTGCATTAAATGGAACATCAACATTTTTATCAAACTCGATTTTCATTTTTTTATTGCCCTTGTAGGCAGACGAGCATACGGCCCACCTGATGGTGAGTGGTTACCGTCGCCCATGGACTTCAGCAATGCCAGGGGCAGAGCCAAGCCGCTGCACACCGAATTTTAATTTTTCTAGAACTTTCTTTGAATTCTAAACGTGGTACCTTTGTGCGTTCTTAGCTGGTTTTTTTTTTCAAAATACGCTAAAATTATTATAATTTATGGAAATATAAAATAAAATAATAATAATAAATAAAAAAACAAGTGCAGTAACAATCGGAGCCTTGTAATGCTTCTTCACAATGACACGTCAAATCAACGCGTTTGTGTGTGAAAAATAATAAGTACAATGCAGTTGTGTGTTCAAGTGTTCTTATTATTCCATAAATTACACGAGGGGGAGTCGTTGCAATGGAAAATACGCTATAAATAACTTAAATTTGTCATAAATGTCATTAAAAATTGTCATTACCTAAAAATATCGTGCTAATACTAAAATGTACCTATCGCCTGTCATCCAGAACGAGAACCTAACACGGGATCTGGTGAACCCGCAATGACAGACATCGTCATGTCTCTTTCTAACGCCAAGTTTTTTCGCTTTTAAAGGTGGGACAACCATCCGAGTCTCAATGTGGTCGCGACACTCATATTCTCATGTTTGTTAGCGCCGATCAGATGGGCCACCCATTCATAAATCTCTCTTCTTCATCGTTCCCTTACTGCTGAGAATCGCGACCACATTTGGCTTTCCTCCGCAGTGTTCGGTCATGGGTGGCATGGACCGTCTAGTATAGAATTCCACCAACCGCTTTCTTAACCAGATCTGACTATCTGGCTAGTGTTCTGCCCACGGCGCGCCTCCCTCAATGCGACCCAAAATTATGAGCTTCTCTAATTCATTTCTGGGAGATCGCAGGATGTGTCCGAAGAAACTCATAACAAGTGCTTCGCTCTTGTATACAACAATAGCAAATCATCATTATTTTTGATTTGGTCTATCGTAAATACCAATTAAGGGAGTCTTAATTTAACCCATGTTACAATTTGTGGGGTAAAATTGACCAACCTCCGATACGCCGCCGACACCACTCTTATAGCGGCTAATGAAAGCGAGATGGCTGCTCTCATGAGCAAGCTTGAAGTAATTATCCTTGAATTTGGCTTTGCCATTAACCGATCCAAAACAAAAGTGATGGTAATAGACCGCATGAACAAACCAGAGCACACGGGGTCACTGCATCTTGAAACAACGGAAAGATTCATTTTTTTTTTATTACTTAGATGGAGGACGAGCTCACAGCCTATCTGGTGTTAAGTGGTTACTAGAGCCCATAGACATCTACAACGTAAATGCGCCACCCACCTTGAGATATAAGTTCTAAGGTCTCAGTATAGTTACAGCGGCTGCCCCGCCCTTCAAACCGAAACACATTTCTGTTTCACGGCAGAAATAGGCAGGGTGGTGGTACCTATCCGCATGGACTCACAAGAGGTCCTACCACCAGTAGGTAATACCTATTTACCTGGGCTCCATGATTGTGAATACTGGATCGTGCGAGCATGAGATTCGAAGACGTATCCGGATAGCAAAAAGTGTAATGTTTCAGCTTGATAGCATTTGATCCCATAGAAATATCTCCAAACCAATCGTAAACTTGTAACAAGTCTTGTGTTTTCTATCTTCTTATATGGGGTGGGAGATCGACTCTAAAGAAGGCTGATCGAAGTCGGATCGACACATTTGAGATGTGGTGCTGGAGGAAAATGCTGCGGATTCCCTGGACGGCGCATCGGACAAACGCATAAATCCTGGAAGAACTAGGCGTCTCCACAAGACTCTCACTTGCCTACGTAGGATTTTCAAGTTTTTCGGTCACGTTGCAAGGAAAAAGGGTGACAATCTCGAAAGACTACTCATGACCGGCAAAGTGGAAGGAAAGAGGTCTAGGGGACGTAGTCTCATGCGCTGGTCCGATCATATTAAGATGGCTTTGGACTCCAGCATCAATGTCGCTATCCACTGCGCGGAGGACAGGAAGTTGTGGAGGAACATAGTCCTAACAATAGTGCTCCGTAAAGGTCAAGACCCTCAGCACTGAGGAACACAATTCACTGAAGAGGAATTTAACCCACTGGGTCTGAAAATTCCCCGCAAAAGGGCTTGCGGTACGCGATTGGCATTCGAGCATGGGTAGACTGCGAGAGAACCTCCCTTATGGTAGACGGTAGGAGCGCAAGATTAATCGCTGTGGCGAGCCTTGGTGGAGGCTATGTTTGCCCGCCCCTGGGGTAGAATTCATCCACTACCTAGAACCACTGCGTTCATCCCCAGTGCGCTTCCAGAGATCTTTTTTGCCACATACCATCCGGCTTTTGAATGAGCTCCCCTCTTAGGTGCTTCCCGAGCGCTATGACTTGTCCTTCTTCAGACGAGATTTTAGTAAGGTAGAGAGTATTAATTAAACAGTAGGCTACGACTTGGCTGTGCCCCTGGCATTGCTGACTGACGTCCATAAACGACGGTAACCACTCACCATCAATGAGGTGCTTGTAGGCAGACGGGCCGTTTGCTCGTCTGCCTATAAGGACAATAAAAAACCAAGACCAGACTTTATTTATTTTTAGTTTTCAATTCAGCTTGCCGCTAAAATGGCCCATCATTAGTTTTTGTGCTATTTCATATTATTTTTCACCACTCGCTGGAGGTGGTAGGGCCATAAACCCTTTTGTAGTTTTGATCCATGTGGAACTATTGCGACTTCTCCATGTGACCATGGAGTTTCTCCTTTTTCCTCACAGCGCATGCTGATTGGACCAGTGCCAAGGCACCGCTTACACGTGTGCCTTCGCAACTTGCAGTGCCAAGTGGAGGTTCACACTAAATTCTCGGTTTGTTATGACCGATAATGATTCTGGATTCATCATCATCATCATTCCTTCATCATCAGGCAACAGCTTTCCAATGCTGGACATAAGCCTATTTTTATTCCTACATTTGTTGATAGCCTTGGGAGGCTATATCAGCGTTGCCCTAGCGTGTAGGTGAGCTCTCGGAGCTCAAATTGCTAACACTGACCCTAGCAAGAGCAGTGCTTCGCAGAATCTACTACCCTAGGTATCATGCCACCAGCATGAAATTTCGTAATTATTTTCGTCAACGTAGGTGTACCCACTCGGACGCTAATTTAATTTTTTTGCGAAAGTAAAGGCCATAAAATACCTTTATTGCCACATCCCTTACCCTAGGGATGTCATTTTTCTACGTCAACGTCACTGTCCCGCGTATGAAGTACTATGAACCTAAATTTATTAAAGCTTAAATCTTGAACAGTAAATATTTTCTTCTATTGAGAAAAGATAACGAGAATTGATGCTATTATTTGATATCGATGAAAAAAACGACACTAAAGAAAGACAGACATAACCACAAATATATGGGATTCATCCATCCTGGGATCTACGACCCGCCCTCGTTTCGCTTCGGAAACTGTAATTTATTATTGATTTCTCCACTATTTAATGGATGTTATTAAACATATAAACCTTAATCTTCAATCACTCTATCTATTAAAAAAAAACGCATCAAAATCCGTTGTGTAATTTTAAAGATTTAAGCATACATAGGGACAGATATAGGACCCGAGAAGCGACTTTGTTTTAATTAAGTAGTGATGAGAATGAGGTATGACCACTGAGGTATGAAACCTGTGGAAATGAAACGTCAACAAAAATTCGTGCCACTGTGACGTCATCTGGCCAGAAAACATAGCGGTTTTAGTGCTGCCCAGAAGATTTTAATGTTATTAGATTTTATCGATAACCGTTCTTGGTTCATTTTATTTTAAATATTGTTGAATATAAATTATTTGTAGAATTTATACTTTAATAGGAAGTAAGTATATTGTTATGTGCAAAGATGATGTGATTTAGATGTGTGAAATCTAAGGCAAGTTCGTGCTTCAAATTTGCCCAGTAAACGATATGACGACTTTTAAAAGTTGCTACACTGATTTTATAAAGTTGTCGTTTGACAACTCAGTCACCGCAAAACATAAAAATATGGCGTAGTACACTGCCATCTGCCCATTTCTAGCATGCTGAATGTTATCGTCGTTTCGTATGTTGCCGTGTCACTCGCACTTGCGTATAAATGGCGGAAAGGGATGAAAGCTTTATTTATGTCGGCGATAAAACGTTAGCAAGCTAGCTATGCTGTTTTGCATATCAAAATAAGAGTACGTGTTTTTCTTAGACTACTTACCTCTCTATTACAATCTCTTTTAATTGTGCTGCTGACTCTAAAGTCCGTAACACAATAGCGCAACGCACCTCGAGGTAGGTGCGCTGCACCATTTGATCACTCTCACTAGAGAGTGATTCAAATTTTAAACTTATCAAGGGACCGCGTGATAAAAAAAAACCTTCAGAACATTTATTTAATTACAAACGTCATCCCTTGTGACTTCCTCTCTAAAATCACTTAATTATTACAAATTTAACGAATTTGCAATAGTTTTTTACGGAATTTTACTTAAATAGTACCGAAGAGAGATTTTGTCGGTAACCGTTTTCCCGAAATATCTAAACAGAATGTCTAAATATGTTTTGATGACACATTTTATTAAGAGGTATTTATGATTGGTGTCATAATCAATAGATTCCGACCGAAAAATGGTGTCCGATTTTTCGAAGTAGTGCTCCATAATGAATTTAAATATATATAGATAATAGTTTTGGGACATCGACTTCGACTATGTTTATGTGTGTGCCTTCAAAATTGGTGCTATTTGTATAAGTAATTGTATGTATAGAACAATATGTCGCGTCCATACTTTATAGGTCTATAGGTATGACACTTCGGAAAGCTTGAAATTTTACCGCGTGTAAATTACTCGCATGTTTGTTTGGCTCTGTTAAATTAATCAAAAATATTGTGGACTTTTATTAATTTTACATCTAACAGTAAGATCGGATGTAGATTTTACAGTCTTTGACCGTTGATTCGACGCTTTGAATCGATTCCTTTATTTTGAAAAAAAAATCGATCATTTATGTCAAAAAATCGATTTCTCTATTATTCTATGGCAAAGAGGCATTCCTATCCTACACAGCAGAAACGCCATCTTTCTTTCGCATCTGTCAATTCCGTGTACCGTGTGGACGTGTAGGTTTTTCATGTTTTATTGACATATTATCAACATTTCGACGAGTTTTAACCGTGAAATTACTTAAAAACTTTCCATTGCAGACATATAAAATGCAGAACGACGCCGGTGAATTCGTTGACTTGTACTGCCCGAGGAAATGGTAAGCGACAGAGGTTATGTTAAACTTAACCACATTTTTATGAATTCAAAACCACGATTCTGATTTCTAAAAAAGGAATTATGTAGTCATCGTGATCATGTAGAATCCCTAACTAATATTAGTTACCCTAATAACATCTCATATCACATAATATGTAAACTAAGGAACATCCTAAGTCCAACAATCGCAGTGAGCCCCAGTCCAGTCCTTCATATAAATTTAGTATTGTATCGAACTACTACTGTACTCACTTTGAACGTAATAGGTATGTATACAGCATATATCCAAAATATGGGTTTCATACTAACATTATAAACACAGAATTGAGTATGTTTATTACATATTCACGTCTTTACTACCAGACGAGCATAAATTCATAAGCATCAGTGATAAGTGTGCTTTTCGCGTGACAAGATCATTGTAGTTGTAGATAGCCACTTGGCTGTCACCCTGACACTGCTAATATTCTTGACAAATTATAGCCACTGATCTTTTACCGTAATCTTTTAATATTTATAGAAAAATTAAGAACTTAATTCAATAGTTCACTAGAGAATCATCTATATTATTAATACGTGGAGCAAAAACTTTGTATCCCTTTTTACAAAAATTACGCGGACGGAGGAGTATGAAATTTTCCACACTTATAGAGTATAGAGAAGAAGTGCACAATGCTAATATTTTTTTAAAATAATGCATAAAAGATACATTAAATCAATAAAGAAAACATTACACACACTACCATGTATTTGACACACACACATAATATACTCTTTGTTTATTGTCAAACTTTGTTATTGCTTAAAGTCTGTAGTCAAATTGAGAATAGGTTAGTATTGTTTATCTTTAATATTACAAGTATTTGTATATAGTGTAGTCTTGGCGAAATCTGTAACAATAGGACTGTAATAATGTTGAAAGTTATAATTTCAATTAATTATAGTCAAATTTCGACTACTGTGGGACCACTAGTATATAAAATTGCACAAAAAAAAAATATATATATTAAATTTTGCAATAGGAGCAAACCCATGTAATACACAAACTTTAAACAAGACATTAGAAATAAAAAATCTATTTACACTTAACACGTAATGCAGAAGCTAAATGTCTACTTTAAACTACAGCTCGGCCAGCAACCGCCTCATCCACGCTAAGGACCATGCTTCAGTACAGCTAGTGATTGCTGACGTAGACCCCGCCACAGGTCGTGCTGCTGACACATCTAAAATGTATGTTGTCTGTGGGGCTATCCGAAGGATGGGAGAGTCTGATGATTGCATCGTGAGGTTAACAAAGAAAGATGGTATACTGGCTAAGTGAGTATTTTAATTATTTTTGAAGTGCTTAAAGTTTCAAATGAATGGAATTCTATTTTTCTTTATTATGATTAAGCAAAGACTGATCACTGTAGTTTTATCCAACCATAATGGGGCAATGCAAAGCTGCCATCGCTCCAAACATGTTTGTCGGATCTCCCACTTTCGGTGCTTTTAGGCCCTTCACACACTGGTCACTGTCCTCATCAAACTCTGTGGACAATTCTGTAGATAATGTCTTAGCATTAGCCGAGAAAAGGTTTTTTTTTTTTCATAAAATTATGTATTTACAAAAGCTTATCTCAATTCCAATTCTGGACCCTCAGGGATTATTCAAAATTCTACAAACAATTATCATCATCAAATGGAATATTCTGCCACTTTGCAGCATTATGTTCCTTTTATATCCAAGTGACCTAATTTTACTAGCCTATTTTTAAAAATCACCTTTTTAATACTTATATATTCAATATAAATAATTAAATACAATAATGTGTGCTGTGTAGGGATCGTTAACATAAACCTTAAGATGCATTGAATTAATTTGACACTTTTTTTGTTTCAGAAACTATTAACATCTCGTTCGTCAAACAACTATTTTATAAGATAAAATAAAAAGCAAAAAATACATCTTTTTGTTTCATTTAATACATTTTACAAATATTATTTCATCACTTTAAATGCTTTAAAAAATCTTCATTTTATGTAATGATATCTGTAAATACAAGAATAACATTAATAATATGTATGCCGGTTGTGTGCAATATAGTGCCAACCTCTATTGCAGCTATCATATAATCAGGCATTCAAATTTATTTAATGGTAGGCAGCGACTTGGCTCTGCCATGAGGGACGGTAACCAGTTACCACCACGTGAGCCGTATGATCGTCTTCGAAAAAAAAAAAATTTAAAGGGGCCGGGGCATTCACAAGGGCTCAAATTCTACAGACTGTCAAGATGAATCTTGACCTTTACTCCTCATTTCCTCTCTGAATTTAGACCCCACTGCAGAAAACGTGTTGCGTCGAGCTATTTATCACTGTTTATAAATCTAAACAAAACGACCAAAAAAAAACAATCTGCTTTCAATGCCTAAACCATTCAGCTGATGCCTTTGAAACTTGCCTTTGTTATATAAGAGGTTTTTTTTCTCCCTACCTATGCTGATAGCCTTGAGAGGCTATTGCAGCTTCGCCCTAACATGTAGGTGAGCTCACGGGGCTCAAACCAGACTGATGCTAACACTGGCCTTATAAAGAGCAGTGTTTCGCAAAATCTACCACCGGATCGGAAACGCGACCCACCGAGAAGATCCGGCGAGAAACTCAGTAGGCTTTGTCTTTGGGTTAAAAAGAGAGGTGACGCAGTTATGTACGAATCTGTGAATACATCATAATGTTTCACACATTTCTGTCAATGAGACTTCAATGTATAAACTTTACAACCATATTTAGTAGGGCCGCCTAATTACCTACATAACTAGTTATTCAATATCTTAATAATTGAAAATGCTATGTAGCGGCTTCATATGTGTATAATCTGTGACCATAAAATGCTAACACCTGGAAAAACAAATTATAACAAATAAATTAATTGAAAATACTGAACAATTTAATGTGGGGTTTTTTTATCCATTTATCCTAATAAAAACCGCATGAAATCCGCATAAAAAACGAAATGACGCATGACGGCGTCGTGGACGTCAAATGTCGTAAGCAACTTCAAATTTCTCGGAATTCACATTTCCTCTTAACAGTGTATATTTTTACGTAGGTACATGCGAACGATTGGGTTTAGACCTCTCGTTTTTGTCTCTTATAATAAACTCATTTAACAACTATTAATGTTCTTACAGTCCTACCGCGTAGAGTTTAGTGTAGTCATTATTTGCCCCGTCCTCCACAACCGGCTTTACCACCAGGAGGCGGACGACATATTGTCTTCTTTTTACAGCAGCTCACTTCAATTGTTCTCAACAACAGCCACGCCAACCACCACCACAGATTAAGAGTGGAGGACGCCATCTGTAATAGGTTGTTTCATTTTATCTCACCTCATTTATAACATTGTCATGAATTTGGGTTGAACGTGGACCGGGTTTGACCGAGCCAGATTGTTCCATTAATTTTGAGTTTTTCGGCTGTGTGGATCTTCTGTCATTCTTATTCTTGAAGCATTTCAGGAAATGTGAAATCATATAAATTGTTGTAGACAAATATTGCGTTCATTTTTATTCTTGAAGCATTTCGGAAAATGTGAAGTCATATTATAGTAGACAGATATTGCGTTCATATAAAGTATTTCAACAATTTCACCGCCAAATTAACGCCTGTCCGAAAGCTGTTCATAGCTTGTCTCCATCATGCTAAATAACTCCATGAGGCGCTTCCACTAACTAATATCAGTTACTGTCAACTGTTACTATACTCACTATTTATTATCTCGTAAATAAATTTTTCGTTTATAATCACCAATATTTCGGCTTGCAACCCCCGGGACAACGCGGCGGCCGACACGACGACTTTTTTTTACAAGCTAGGGCGCTGGCAACTTGTAGTAACAGGCAAAGCAAAATCCACAAACGATTGTTTTTCTTCATGATTAAACGGAAATTTTTGGCAAACTATGATTTTAATGTTCCAGTAAAATTAACTACATTTTGATGGGTTTTTTATCACTTTGAATTTCCATTGTGATTTGACGTTTGGTTTTTGAAAGTGTTTTGTTCCGATGTCATTGTTTTTTTTTCTGCTAGAAGTTTTGTGACAATGAAAGAAGTTTAGATTTAGAATTTTCCAAACGACGTTATAATTTTCACTCTACATGTGGTGTACTACTTGACTCTGGTAGTTTTTTAAATTAAGCAGGACATCCCTCACCCAACTGCTGTTAAGTGGTAAACAAAGTTCATAGACATCACAACGTCGATGCATTTTTTTTATTGCTTATGTGGGTGGACGAGCTCACAGCCCACCTGGTGTTAAGTGGTTACTGGAGCCCATAGACATTCATAACGTAAATGCGCCACTCACCTTGAGATATCTACTGCCCCACTCCTTAAACCGAAATGCATTACTGCTTCACGGCAGAAATAGGCGGGGCGGTGGTGCCTACCCGTGCGGACTCACAAGAGGTCCTACCACCAGTAATTACGCAAATTATAATTTTGCGGGTTTCATTTTTATTAGACGATGTTATTCCTTCACCGTGGAAATCAATCGTGAACATTTGTTGAGTACGTATTTCATTAGAAAAATTGGGACCCGCCTGCGGGATTCGAACACCGGTGCATCGCACAACAAGAATGCACCGGACGTCTTATCTGTTAGGCCACGACGGCTTCAATGTTAGAGCGAACTCAAAATCTCATCATTTTGATTAATTCAGAATCAATTCAATCCACGTGGTACCCAGGCGACATCCGGTTACTTACAACAAGGTTTGACTTATATTAAACAACTAGAATATAGTTTTTTAAGCTCACTACACAGAAACCACAAAAATAATTTCACAAAACAATTTAATATATCATTTTTTATATCAAAACCTAAAAACTTTTACAATGCCCCTCGTTTAGTTGTGTAGAGAAGTATTTCCAGAACGATTTCCAGTATCCTCGGCAGACGGCGCACAGGGATATGCTACGCGAGCTCACATCAGCAGGATTCTCGCAACGAACGCCGCTTCCAGGTAATGTGTGGGTGTATTTCGTTCCAAGACTCTTGGCTTGTGAGTATAACTGAAAAATAATAATACAGGTGGTCTGTAAAGGCGGTTTAAGGACGATAGTTTTACGTGATAACGTCATCATCATCATCATTATCCTGCCCTTCTCCCAGTCACCTGGGGTCGGCGCATTTTCTCTCCTTCCATACTCTTCTATCATATACCATTTCTTCGCTCACTCCCCTCTAACCCATATCGTCTTTCACACAATCTATCCATTTCTTCTTAGGTCTAACTCGTCCTCTATATCCTTCCACATTCATAGTTAACTTTCTAACTAAAATGAGGTTATCATTTTCATTTCGTCTCATCACATGTCTATATCATCCCAAACGCGCACTTCTTCTCTGTCACAGGTGCCACTTTTAGACTTCCTCTAACATATTCATTCCGCATTCTATCCATTCTCGTTACTCCACACATCCATCGCAACATTCGCATCTCTGCTGCATGTAATCGCCAACGTGATAACGTCAGTAGCAGAACTATTCAAACTGCCAGCTCTGACGTCACGCGAGAAACGAGATAAATGTGTCACAAGCCAACGCTTGGGCCGATCGTCTCATCATACGAGACTACTTGTCGAACCGTTCGTTCCGATATCGAGTCGAGGGAACGCGTTCCCGGCCCTGTCACGTCACAGCCCGAGTCCCGCAAGGCTCCGCCCTCTCCCCGTTACTATTAAGTTTGTATATCAATGATATACCTGGGTCTCCGGAGACCCATCTGGCGCTCTTCGCCGATGACACCGCCATCTACTACTCGTGTAAGAAGAAGGCGTTGCTTCATCGACGACTTCAGACCGCAGCTACCACCATGGGACAGTGGTTCCGGAAGTGGCGCATCAACATCAACCCCATGAAAAGCACAGCGGTGCTCTTCAAAAGGGGTCGCCCTCCGAACACCACGCTGAGCATCCCCCTCCCGACTAGGCGCGTCAACACCTCCGCCCCCGCCATTCGCCCAATCACGATGTTCGACCAGCCCATACCGTGGGCCCCGAAGGTCAAATATTTAGGCGTCACCCTCGACAGTAGGATGACATTCCGCCCCCACATCAAGACGGTACGCGACCGTGCCGCCTTCATTCTAGGACGTCTCTACCCGATGATATGTAGGCGAAGTAAAATGTCCCTTAGAAATAAGGTGACACTCTACAAAACTTGCATACGTCCCGTCATGACCTATGCAAGTGTAGTGTTCGCTCACGCGGCCCGCACTCACTTAAAATCATTCCAAGTCATTCAATCCCGTTTTTGCAGGATAGCCGTTGGAGCCCCGTGGTTCGTCAGGAACGTCGACCTCCATGACGACCTGGACTTAGAGTCCATCAGTAAGTATCTACAGTCGGCGTCAATGCGCCACTTCGATAAAGCGGCACGACACGAGAACCCTCTCATCGTGGCCGCCGGTAACTACATTCCCGATCCTGCGGACAGAATAGAAAGCAGTCGACGTCACCCAAAACACGTCATCTCGGATCCTCCCGATCCACTAACAGTGCTTCTAGGTACTTCAAGCACCGGTCACCGTTCTCGTCGAACCCGTCGCTTGCGACGAAGCGCTCGACGAGTAAATTAACTCTCAGACACAGCCCACTGAGTTTCTCGCCGGATCTTCTCAGTGGGTCGCGTTTCCGATCCGGTGGTAGATTCTGCGAAGCACGGCTCTTGCTAGGGTTCGTGTTAGCAACGTTATCAGGTTTGAGCCCCGTGAGCTCACCTACTAAAGTTAGGGTTACGCTGAAATAGCCTCTCAAGGCTCTCAGCTTAGGTAGAAAAAAAAAAAAAAAAAAAAGAGTTCGCTTTTTCCGCGCTCTCGCTTGCACGTTCACTGTGCTTAGTTCGAGTTTTTTAACGTTCTCGATATCGTGAAAGTTAGCTCATATTGGTATGGAATGGGATCGTTTGCGTACGTTTGCCGCTTGGGGCGCTGTTCCAACTGCATAAAAAATTGGGTTAACTTGGTCTTTGCTCTGTATAAAATTACTATATTCATATCATTTCCACTTCCTACACTAGCGCTATTCCGGTGAGTCTTCCAACAATAACTAGCTGTTTACAAGTGGACACTTTTTCAACTTGTCCCCTATACAAGGTGGCGCTTCTTACTTCTACCCTCTATACACGAATGTATATCTGAATTGACAGATAAATAACTCAATAACTAGTCTGTATAGTTTTGTTCACTAACATGCACTGGGTCGTTGAGATCAAAACCGCATCGCGGGTCGCAGTTACCGTTTCTTGATCCAAGTGAACTCTGCCCAGATTTAACCACACTAGAAATTATGAATATTATATTAATGACTATGTTTTTCAACAAAAATATGTACACAATAAAATTACTTTTATATGTACTCCCTTAATTACAGGAGAACACAACAGTCATAGAATGTGTTAACACTAATAAAATTAAAGATAAATGTGGACGAGCTCACAGCCCACCTGGTGTTAAGTGATTATTGGAGCCCATAGACATCTACAGCGTACACACACATTAATAAAATGTACCGATGTACAGATTAGATCGGCGAATAAAGAAAGCTTTAGCCGCGAATATGTAATAAATAAATAATAATAAATATTTACTAACAATCACGCCACGTTAATTGGTCCCGTGCTAAGTTCGTAAAGAACTTGTGTTACAGCTACCAGATAACGGATATAAATGTAAGATTTTTATTATACACATACATATATTTAATATACATCCATAACCCTGGAAAAGACATATATATTTATCATACAAATATCTTCCCTTGGCGGGATTCGAACCCGCGACCCCCTTGTGTAGTGACCATGTCACTTACCACTACACCAGATGGCCGTTAAATAGGAATAAATAGGATAAATATAGGAATTGGGTCGTATTTTTTAAGCCGCAAATAGTAGAAACGCGGTTTAGGAGAACGCCAATAAGAAGCTTTTTTATAGCAGAGTTTTTTCGCGTAAGGCCATATGGAGAGGTACCACTGTCCTTCCTATTTCTTAACACCAGGTGGGCTGTGAGCTCGTCCACATACCTAAGCAAAAAAAAAAAGAATATAGCAGATTATTTATAACCTTTCAATTAATACGTTAGGACTTTCTCCGTTGAATTTGGAAAATTCTTTTGGCGCTATGTCCACAGCGTACGCTTGTGTCATTGAACGCATCACGATGTGTTCCCGCCCGTACGGAGAACACCGTCCGGTTTTATTCAAAATGGTCTGGTTCATTATTTGCGGTTTCTGGAAATACAAACTAATTTCGGAACAAGTAAATCATATATAACGTAACGTTACGCTAGTAAGAGTAACGCTATCTATCGCTGGATAGTCGATCGAATATCGAAGGATCTAGTAGCAACTAGGACGCTCGAGAAGTACAACGCCATCTATTGCCAGATAGCGAAAACACGATACTCGAAATGTGTGGAATATTCTCGATAATTCTAGGGATGTGGTATCGGCTATAAAAGCGTTACAGAGATGGCACGCAGTCAGTCAGTAATCGGAACTACTTGAAGCGAAACAGCGAACGGATCACCTGAAGCGAAGCGGAAGAAGCGAATTGAGAATTTTAAAGTGTTTTAAGTTTTCTAAGTGCTAATACAATGTTAATATGCAGGAAGGTGATAATACCTCCCAACTATGATGGGTCAAGGCAAGGAGTACCATCTTGTAGAACAATGGAAAAACGGTCTATCTGTAAACAGCAAATTATTGTTGGAAGACTCACCGAAATAACGCTAGTGTAGGAAGTGAAAATGATATGAATCTAGCAGTTTTAAGCAGAGTGAAGTGTGCTAATTCATGTTGCGCTGTTTTTTAAACCTTTCCACTTGCTACTGTGGCGCCATCTTAATTGGCTCCATTTCAGCGGACACTTTTTAATACACTGAGATGATTCTCCTTACTTCTGCTCTCTATACTCGCAACCTATGAGTAATGTCACGAACCTGCAAGCCTTCAGACCTGTCAACGTCGGTCGTGACCACCTTGTCAGTGAAGTTGACAGGGCAGAGGGGAGGGCGCGCGGGAGGCGAGCGTCCTCTTTGCACGAAGACTCGATTCAACTCGTCCAGTTTGTTCATTATAATTTTGTAGGTTTTGCATTTCTGCGTCTGTAAATAAATGAAGTTCACTTAATTTTGTTAATGTTTAAAATTGAAAGAGCCTTCGATAGCCTTCGAGAACAGTCCAAGCGGAAGCGTGATACTACCCTCCACCATCCGCTTTCCAAACAGTTTTAGCTATAAGCGTTTACAATGCCGCGAAAGAGTAACTTGTACAGAGCGTAAAGGAAATCCTTTCCATGCCAAAATACTATTATAATATCATGTAAGGCTACCTATTTTCTATTGCTTACTTGAGTGGACAGTCCTGGACGTATCTGGTTTTAAGTGGTTACTGGAGGCCATAGATATCTAAAACGTAAATGCGGCCACCCACCTTGAGACATGAGTTCTAAGTTTCAGCTTTTACGGTACAATTGCTGCCTCACCCGTAAAACCGAAACGCATTACTGCCCCACGGTAGAATACCACTAGTAAATACGGAAATTATAATTTTTCCGGGTTTGATTTTACACGATGTTTTTCCTTTAGGTACCGTGGAACTCGTTTTCTTCTCTTACCCCTTCTCTTCTTTTCTCCTCTAAAGATCTGAAGACCTGTTTAAATTGGCCGGCAGTAGCCAAGTCAAGACCCCTTTAGTACTCATAATAATAACCTAAACACTAAATTCCACTCACGCGATTATGATCCTTCCGCCTCTCGTCCCCGGTACTGCGACTGGTCGAAGACAGCTCGCTGCTGTCCGAAGACTCCCTGATGACCGTCGTGTCACACTTTATTTCGGCCGCCTGTCTCTCAGTCAGTTTCTCGCACAGCTGAGTGACGCGCGCCAATTGCTTCTGCTGCTCCAGTAGCGCTTTCTCGCAAACGACCCTGAAGTCCCGGATCGAGCTGTCTTCTTTCAACGGCTGCTGCCTCTTCATCAACACGTCCGAGGCGGGGTGACGTCTGTCAACACAAGTCTGCATGTCGTAATTGCACAACAAAATATCCCAGTTTTAAACAAAACCCACAACTGCTTCTTCTGATACCGAACCTTACTAGCACCACCCAAAGCACGTCATTACGGATCCTCCTGATCCATTAATGGTTATTTTAGGCAACACAAGCACCGGTCACCGTCCTCGTCGAACCCGTCGCTTGCGACGAAGGGCTCGACGAGCGAATTAACCCATAGACACAGCCCACTGAGTTTCTCGCCGGATCTTCTCAGTGGGTCGCGTTTCCGATCCAGTGGTAGAGTCTGCGAAGCACCGCTCTTGCTAGGGTCAGTGCTAGCCACACTCCGGTTTGAGCCTCGTGAGCTCACCTACACACGTTAGGGCGAAGCTGATATAGCCTCTCATGGCTATCAGCATAGGTAGGGAAAAAAAACTAGCAGTAACACTGCTTATTAAAATAGAAATTTGAAATTTGTTTTCAGACGAGGTACTTGGCTATTCCATTTATTTATTTATTAAGTTGCACCAACAAAGTGATCATCGATACAAAATACATTGAACAATTGACAAAAGTACATGGCAGATGTCACCTCAATTATAGGTGCAATCGACAAGTCATTAGTAACAAAAATAAATAAAAAATTATACAACTAAGATTTGATTACATTTGATTGATAGCTTAAGATTAATTTATATTTAATTGGGAAATGTTCCGCGACAGATTTTTCCTGTAAGTTGCGAGACAATTAGAAAAAACATCTATTTAAACATGAGCTCGAGATGATACCGACATCTCGTTTTTACCATCGCACCGCCCGCCACCGGAGTAGAGTTCATCCATACTACCTGGAGCCACTACGTTCATCCACAGTCCAGAGATCTTTTTTGCCACGTACCATATGGAATGAGCTCCCCCCCACGGTGTTTCCCGAGCGCTATGATATGTCCTTCTTCAAACGAGGCTTGTGGAGAGTATTAAACGGTAGGCAGCGGCTTGGCTCTGCCCCTGGCATTGCTGACGTCCATGAGCGACGGTAACCACTCACCATCAGGTGGGCCGTATGCTCGTCTGCCTATAGGGCGATAAAAAAAAAAAAAGAATTTAGTTCAAACGTGCTATCAGACAAGTTACTTGGCCATTCCGTCAAATGTATTCTGTACCTGTGCGCTCTGTGTCTTCTCTTGACGTAGCTGCCGTCAGAGAGTCCGGAGTCATGCGAGTACCTCTTGCACTGGGTGCGTGCGGTATGCTCCCTTGAACTGTCACTGCTGGACCGCCTTAGTTCTCTGCTCAGACCGCCGGCGTCCACGATCAGTCGGTCGCTAGCAAAAAAATGCAAGGCAGCTTAATAACCTAAAAGTACATATCGACGCTTGAAAGGCAAACGTGACTAAGCGACAAAGCGTGAACTTTACAGTAACTAATCTAAAGTTGAAATACCTGAAAAAAATTCTATTTTAACGAATCTAGCTGTAGTAGAATCTAGCTAGTAGCTGAAGGATTGAAATTATTTTAATAGACCTAGAAATATATTTTTTTTGCGCTTCGAATATGGTTATTGCCTATCATTTATGTACAAAGCAGTTATTGTCGCTTAGTCATGTTTGCCTTTCAAGCGTCGATATTATTATCCGCAACATGCTTCGTCAGATTATAGAAACAGAGTCGCAAAAGTTATCCAGATTCAAAATTAACGACTTCGGACGCGAGGCCCTCCGTCGGTTGATTTTGATCTAATAAAAGCACTCATCCCATCACTGGTCAGAGTTCTGATTGCATATATTAGCTCTAGAACTACCACAGCTATCCAGGTAACTGAGTAAGGTCTAAGGAACCAAAACTGATAATAATATATTGAGCCATTCGCGGTATCGCCTTAATACGGCTTGTATGTAATATATAGTAATATGGCTTAATACAAAAAAAAATATATGTAGGTATGTTAGATGAGGTAAAAGTTAACATCTAAAATTGTCCTATTATCTCCTGTTACTTTATTTCACGACATATAATCTGTTTTTGGTCATCTGAAAGCCACAGAAAGAGTATGCGGAAGATTTCGAATTTTCTATAATACGAAATTTGTCAGAAAGACGTGATTTAAATTATGAAAACTAATTACAGTTGATTTTAAATTTGTATAAGCTAATTACGTCTGCATTAACAAATCATAAACCGCTTGTATTCTCAAGATCTTATAAGTCGCAAGGTCCCTGAAGCCTAAAGGGTAACAAGAACCTTAGTAGAGCAAACTCTATTACACAGGACTTTTTGGCGGGAACGCGAGGAGTGAGGTTGTGTGATTTGTTTTATTTTGTCTATTTAGTGTTTCTTCAGGTTTAAATGTGTAGTAAGGGTGGTTTATTAACTGTTTAATATATGTGAAAGTGCACAAATGTGGGAAAACGAAACAAAGCCGCTGGACGTAACTTCTCAGAATCCTCTAAAAAGTCCACTGAAAAAATCTCAGTAAATGTCCACCATTTTACTGAGATGATTCATCCCATACCATATCATCTCATTTAATTACATCCCAGTTGATTATATGTTTCAAATTAATCAACTTCATTTCATTTCATTCCATATTATCATTTTTCATAAAAATAAGAATATAAATTAAAATAAGACATGACTTAAAGGTCTTAGTTACCAGGTCATAAAATCCCTTAAAAAATCTATTGTACACCAATGCTAAATGACAATCTTAGTAATAATAATATAATAGAGCGTAATCCAACGATATTATCAAGATGAATTTGCACACACCAGCCTACATCACTCGGTCAGTGGAAAGTCTTCGCACAATCGCCGCCCAGCCACACTACGATTATTTTTTGCCTATTCATTGAATTAAATTGCAATTATTAAAGTACCATTAACAAACATTTCATAAATCATAGATACAGAAATACTTGCGGTTCCCGAATTAGAATTTAAACGACCCTCAGATGTCGTAAAAAGCGAATAAGGAACCTCTTTTGGCTAATATCTAATGCCAACTATAGCATTCAGAAGGAGGGTTGACGTTACGCTGGCGGTTGTAATAATTATCGCAAATTTCTAAGCACGATAAAGCCTCGTTCGGACTAGGCGAGTATTTTAGTCGAGTACCGAATAATTTAGTAGCTAAATGTGTTTGAACACCAAAAATTTAGTCGAGTAGGTTAGTAAATAATTTAGTCAAGTCAATCCATTTTGTTCTAATTTTTCGGGCGAGTAGCGCCTCCCACCACGCGTCCTTGCTCACTTACTATAGAAGAGATAAATTAGGAGCTACTAAATGTCTTCTGTAGGAATTGGCATTGGAAGAAATCCCAAAGAATACTTCAATAGTTTGAGAATGTCCGAAAGTTGTGTGAATTTTCTGTTAACGAAAATACACTCTCAAATTCAGCGCAAAGATACCCATTTGAGAAGTGCCACTAATGAACTCGACTAATCAACGGGTTCGGACTTGTTGAGTCAGTGAGCCAGTGAGCAAGGACGCGTGGTGGGAGGCGCTACTCGCCCGAAAAAATAGAACAAAATGGATTGACTTGACTAAATTATTTACTAACCTACTCGACTAAATTTTTGGTGTTCAGACACATTTAGCTACTAAATTACTCGGTACTCAACTAAAATACTCGCCTAGTCCGAACAAGGCTTAAGACAGCTTGCGTCGACTTCACGTAATGTGTGATAAGGACAACAGTAACTGACCTTTCTTGTGCGTCAGAAACATCATCTGCAGGTCGGACCCCGGCTCGCATGTACCTGTCTAGGTCTATGATGTTGGGCTGCGCCCCTCCACGCCACGAACCCGACGATGATCTTGCCATTACTTATGGATAGCTAAAGCGAAACAGTAGATTTTTTTTATTGCTTAGATGGGTGGACGAACTCACAGCCCAATTGGTGTTAAGCGGTTACTGGAGCCCATAGACATCTACAACGTAAATACGTCACCCACCTTGAGATATAAGTTCTGAGATATAAGGCCTAAGTATAGTTACAACGGCTGCCCCATCCTTCAAACCGAAACGCATTACTGCCTCACGGCAGAAATCGGCAGGGAGGTGGTACCTACACGTGCGGACTCACAAGAGGTCCTACCACCAGTAGCTTAGGACTTTCCGCTGGCTACAGTTTGACCTTTCACGGCAACAGCCCTTAATCAGTACCTACAGACTGTCTCTATAGCAGCGTTTTCCAAAGTGGACAATACCGCCCCCTTGTGTGCGCTGCAGGCGTAAAGGCGCCCCCTAAGAGACCCAGAAAAAAAATGGAGCGTTGTGTAGAGGATTCGGAGGCGATTTCTAATTTCATCTAGATGGACTCTTCGACATCTACTAAGCACTCGCTATAGTGGTTTTTAGGTAGGTGAAAAAATAGGGGCGCTAAAAAATAATTTATTCTTAAAGTGGGCTGTACACAAAATAATTTGGGAAAACCTGGTGTATAGCATAGGACTAGAAGCTAAATGCAGAACTATACTATCTGTTTATGTACGAAAAATGCTATAGATTAGTATAGCACGCCTCGTGGCCACCTAAGAATACGCACGCTTGTCTCGCTTCGTCTCTTAATCAGTTTCTCAAACTTTTATAAATATTTTAAATTTTTGTTATTATCACTATCATTTCTTAAAATGCATACCTGTGCGAATTGTGGTACTCAACACACCGACGGAACAATATGCAGCATTTGTAAGAATCATTATGATTTTCCATGTTCTGGAGTGACGGAATCCGGCTATCGCAGATTAGGTGAACGGAAAAATACCTGGCGGTGCCTGAAGTGTAAAGGGCCCCAGGACGCAATACAGGAACAACTTAGTCAAATCCTATCTCGACTGGCTCCGTTAGCAACAGTGGTGGAAGACATCAAGAGCATCAAGGCTGAAATAGGCGATCTCAAGAATTCCCTCGAGCTGGCATATCAACTCACTGGTGATCTCTCGAACACGGTGAAGGACTTGGGCACTAGGATATGTACAGTTGAAAAGATCGGCAGTGAGGTTCCTGCTCTTCGTGACGAAATTACCAGGTTGAACAATGAGCTACAGGACCGGGACCAGTGGGCCCGTGCGAATAACGTGGAGATCCGTGGTATACCGGAAAAGAAGGGTGAAAATCTATATGATGTCGTCAGCTGTATCGGCCAACTTTATAATATTTCCATTACAAAAGAGGAGATTAATTACATTGCACGTATCCCAACTCGTGTGCTGAAGGCTGAAAAATCTATTATTGTTGCGTTCAACAATAGGTATCGCAAGGAGGAACTTATCGCCTTAGCTCGTAAAATTAAGAAGAACAGTCTCTCGGACTTGGGTATACGAGGAGAGGGAAAATTTTATCTGAACGACCATTTGACGCAGCGTAACAAAACATTATTAAACAAAGCAAAGTCGCTCGCGAAGGATAATAATTTCCAATATATTTGGGTAAAACATTGTAAAATAATGGCCCGCAAATCAGATACATCCCCGATATTTTTTATAAAAGAGGAAAGGGATTTGAAGAAGATAACCTGAATAATAATCAATATTTCTTTTTATTTAGTATTTTTTATCACACAAAATTTATTTTCTTTTCATTATTCTTTAAAGTTTGCTCTAATAAGAAGTCAACTGTTAAAAGTTTGAGAGCCGCATGCAACCTCGCGCATTATTATTACCTATATTTTTATTATTACGAAGTGTGCATCCAGTTCAGGTACGTAAGTTCAGCTATATTCATACGTTTATCGTTATGCATTACGTCGCTTAGCCATGTCATAGTGCACATTATCGCTTGCGTTTTGCTACTTCGGTTCCGCTCATTATCGCTTGATAAGTGTGAACCGATCGTGCTCGAGCGATCGTGTGCGATGCCATTTAAGTTTTTTTTACTACCCTATTCTCACAATATTAAAATTAAATTTTATTTGTTAAATGTATTACTTTTAGGATTTGAGTATTTACTATTTCTACAATATCGTTTTGTTTTGCTGAATTACTTTGTTCGTGAAAATGATTGTCTTGGTACGTTTATTAAAATCAATTTATATTATTCTTTATTATTGTTTATAATATTACATTTAAAATTGCTTATTTCGATTTATTTCAGCTATTGTATCAAAATTCTTATCAAATGGCTAATTGTTGGATGCTTGGGTCTCTTCAATAAAACTCCCACAATCGATTTTGTGCTTGTATTTTCTCTATACAGGTTTTTGTTAATTTTTTACGTTGCGAACAAGTTAGCTTGGCACGGCCATTAATTGAAGTGTGTAAAAATTGTGTCGGTGAACATAAATAAAAATTTAATATTGCTCAGTAAAACTTCGTAGGCGTTAACATCCTCCCCCCGTTGAAAGTCGATTCTTCGGGTTTCAACCCTCTAGTTCTTCTGCAGTAGGCAAAGCACACAGACGAACCAACGGGCGGCGCACGCAGCCTCTAGAAGTATTGACGTCAGCGACTCGAGGTACTCCATCATTTGGACCATAAAATAGTCTGGATATGCGTCCAAGTCTCCAGCAGAGAGGAGGAACATCATCTTCTTGCAACAGTACCAAATCTCCTACATTTGGTTTTGAAGAATTGGTCTTCCACTTGTGGCGTTGTTGAAGCTCAGAAATATATTCACGCTGCCAGCGCTGCCAAAAATGTTGATATATTTGCTGTAATCGAGCGTAGCGTTGCAAATTATTGTAGTTGCAGTTTTCCAGCACAGACGAAGGAAGAGCAGTGAGAGCCCGGCCAATGAGAAAGCTCCCGGGAGTCAGGCAAAGGAGGTCATCAGGAGAGGGTGACATAGGACATAATGGACGGCTATTCAATATAGCCTCTACTTGTGCGAAAAGAGTAGATATTTCTTCGAATGTTAAGTGTGAATTACCCATAACGCGCTTAATGTGAAATTTTGCGGATTTTATTCCGGCCTCAAAGATTCCGCCAAAGTGAGGAGCATAAGTTGGAGAAAATACAAATTTTATTCCATCCTCACTTGCAGAATCAGATAAAGATTTAGAGTTTATTTTGAAAAAATGGTTAATTTCTTTAGAACCTGCTACAAAATTGCGTCCGTTATCACAGAACACCTCAGTTGGCCGGCCCCGGCGTGACACGAATCTGCGAAATGTCATGAGGAAAGCGTCTTTTGATAAGTCACTAACGGCTTCAAGGTGTACACATTTGTAACGTAAGCAAATGAAAAGGCAAAGGTAACATTTAATAATAATGGCACCGCGGCCCTTCCTATTAACAATAAAGAATGGTCCGGCAAAGTCTAAACCCACAGTTTTGAATGGGAAACTTGGCGTAACGCGTTGCGATGGTAAGTCTCCCATAATGGGCTGCATAGTTCGTCCTTGTAATCGTCTACATTTAAAACAATTACGAAACGTACGTCGAGCTAGCTGTCTTCCGTTAGTGGGCCACACGAATTCACGAATTATAGCTAGTAACAACTGTGGTCCAGCATGAAGGTTGCGCTTGTGTTCGTGTTCAAATAAAAGTTTCGTAAAATGATGTGAAGCATCTAAAAGCACTGGATGTTTCTTATCAAAATTAAAATCAGATGCATCCAATCGACCACCTACTCGTATAATCAACTCATTATGAAAGAATGGAGTTAATGATAAAATATGTGACTTTGGACTTAGAGATTTATTGTTAGCTAGTAACTCATACTCAAGCGGAAATGATTCCCTTTGAGACAAGCGGCATAATTGAAGAAAGGAATTATTTAGTTCGTCAACTGATAAAGAACCGGTAAGTCTAGTTTTAGATTTTTTTAAGTTATTTATAAAACGCACTACGTAAGCCATTGTACGTTTTAATTTAGTTAAATTAGAATAGTTTTTGAAAATTATAATAGGATCAATACTAGTTGTTAAGTTACTTATAGTTGAATTAGTTTTAGTTTCTGGCAAATTTGTAACGTTTATTTTAGTTTTTAGTATAGGCCAGGTACTTTCAGATTCAGAGAGATACGACGGGCCCAACCACCACAGCGACGCGGTATTTAGCTGGTCGGGACTGACACCTCTAGATATAAGATCAGCCGGGTTAGATGATGTAGGCACATGACGCCAAGAGGCAGGATTAGTTAGGTCACAAATCTCAGAAATTCGATTTGCTACAAAAGTTTTCAAATTTTGTAAACTACTATGGAGCCATCCTAACACTATTGTTGAATCGCACCAATGTACCTGGGTATGTATTTCGTAGCTTAATGAGTCTCTTACAGCCTTACACAATTTCGCAGCCAATAGAGCGGCACAGAGCTCCAGCCGTGGAATTGTAGTGGCTTTGATTGGAGCCACTTTGGATTTGGAACACAGTAACCTTACAGTTACTTCATTATTGGAGTTGACAGAGCGCAGGTAGATGCAAGCTCCGTATGCATTCTGAGATGCATCACTAAAGGAATGAAGTTCTATAGATATTGGTTCATCGCAGAGCACTCGTCTCGGTACCTCAAGATTTAGAAGCGAAGGTATAGCTATGGAAAATTTGTTCCAATTTCTTTGGATATCATTGGGAATTGGGTCATCCCATGCAAGCTTATGCAACCACAATTGTTGCAAAAGCATTTTAGCCTTTATTACGCAAGGACTCAATAAACCCAAAGGATCGAAAATTTTTAGAAGCGAAGATAGTATGAATCGCTTTGTAGGAACAGCAGTAGGGGGTGAAACCTTAAAAGGAAAGTGCAACTGGTCAGTGGATGGATTCCAACCCATACCCAAAGTTGAAGAAGATTCACTTACAATCAAATTATTACTTGAACTTGCAGTGGTCCCTTCTAATATCATTGGTAAATTAGTTTTGAATTTTCTAAGATTGAAGCAGCCTTTCTGAAGGGCTGCAGACACTGTTTCATGAATATGACGCAAACTACTTTCATCGTTAGTTCCTGTAATGAGATCATCTATGTAAAAGTCGTGTTGTATTATTTGTTTAATCAGGGGATCTGAGCAGTCTTCACCCAACTGCCAAAGACAGCGTGTACTCAAATAACTAGAACTTGCCATTCCGTAAGTAATAGTATTAAGTTGCAACGTCTTGATTGGAGTATTTTCATCCTCTCTCCATAATATAAGTTGAAGATCTCTATCCTCTTTATTAATTAGGACCTGGCGGTACATCTTCTCGACGTCACCGGTCAGGAGGTACTTGTACTGTCGAGCTCTTATAAGAATGGAGAAAAGTGAATCCTGTATGTTGGGACCAACCAAAAGGAGGTCATTAACAGAATAACCGGAGGAAGTAGGAGCAGAGCCATCAAACACCACCCTGATCTTCGTCGATTCGCTACTGTCTTTAAAAACAGCATGGTGGCATAAAAAATAAGAAGTGTTTGGGTTTATAATAGGAGACTCCGACAGATGACCTAGTTCGGAGTATTCGCGCATAAATTGTATGTATTGTGATTTGACTTCTGGTTGCTTTCGGAATCGTCTTTCTAAATTCAATAATCGTAATTTGGCTAAGTTGTATGACTGCCCAAGACAGTTGGGCGATTCCCTTAGAGGTAAGCTCACTGAGAATCTACCGGACTCTAAGCGGAAAGTGTGGGATAGAAAATGAGATTCACATGCCTTCTCGCTTTCACTTAATTTGGATCTTAGTGGAACTTCTTCAAGTTCCCAGAATTTAGTAAGGTCATTGTGAATTTTAGTATTGTCATCATTAAGACTGTTTGATACACTTTTGTTCCCTCTATTTATGTGATGAAAACCTTGGCTACAACTTCAATTCTCAGCTAACCAACTTTACAGACAAACTCTCTCTAGCAATGGACTCATGCCCTAATGATACATTTATAGTTACCGGTGATTTTAATATGAGAGATATCAAATGGTCTTTTGACACTGACGAAGATCTTACACAGCCACAGGGCATTAGTGGGAATGCGCAAATCTACTTTTTTGATGTCTTGGCAGAATGCAATTTCTATCAATTTAATTACTTTTATAATATTAATAATAGGGTACTTGATTGGGTTTTATCGAACTCAAAGCTTGAAATCAGTGCTTGTGACGACCCTTTAGTGAAGGAGGATGTTCATCATAAATCGTTGAATATATTTCTGTCTTTAACTGATATAAAACAGTTAATAGTTCAACCTAGGTTAAAGTATTGCTTCCACTCTGGAAATTTTGAGTCTATTAACTCGTCACTTGCGGATATAGACTGGGACAGCTTTTTACTAAATTTTTCCATTGACGAGGCCCTCGATAATTTTTATAAGATATTATATGACGTAATCGATAAGCACGTTCCTCGTAAGTATTATGCTCCTAATTTGTTCCCACCCTGGTACACATCCCCGTTAAAAAAAGTTTTGAAGGAAAAATACAAGTTTTTGAAAAAATACCAGAAATACAGCAATACTGACGATTATGAAACCTTTTCTCTCCTCCGTAAAAGAGCTAAAATATTGGAAGATGATTGTTATAGAGCTTATATCGCGTCGGTCGAAAGTTCTATCTTAAAGGATCCTAAGTTCTTCTGGAGATTTGTTAAAACTAACAAAGGTAGCGCAAATAACCTTCCTTCTACTCTCACATACGAAGGACAAACAACTGACTCTGGGGACGCTATCTGTAATCTTTTTTGTGAATACTTCCAATCAAATTTCCTTAATACTGCTACGGCTGATCACAGTACTGCTGACCTGCTCCTGGGTGTTAATACAAACATTGCACACTCTGACTGCATATCCAGTATTGAAATTGATCCGGCTGAGATTTTGAAGCTGCTAAAGGCTTTAGATCTGTCAAAAGCAGCAGGTCCTGATAGAATTCCACCCCTATTCATAGTTAGGTGTTCTGAGAACTTGCTTGCTCCTTTGGTCATACTTTACCGTAGGTCAATTCATGAAGGAATCGTACCTGTGATCTGGAAATCTGCATTCATAACACCTGTTCACAAAAAAGGCAATAAAGAAAATATAAAAAATTATAGGCCTATATCAAAATTGTGCTTATTTGCTAAACTGTTTGAACGAGTTGTGTATTCACAGTTGTACGCTTTTTTAAAACCTACCTTCATAGCGCAACAACATGGTTTCTTGAAGAATAGATCGACTACCACTAACTTAGTTACCTTCACGGAATATCTCACACGTAATATGGATTCTGGTGGTCAAGTTGATGCTGTCTTTACTGATTTCAGTAAGGCATTCGACCGCATCGATCACACGATTCTGCTACAAAAGCTCTTTAATGCTGGAATTCATGGTAGTCTCTTCAGGTGGTTTTCTTCTTATGTTGAAAATAGATCACAAAAGGTTGTGGTCAACGGACATGCTTCTTCCTGGGGAGGGATCCCTTCTGGTGTTCCTCAAGGGTCTCTGCTCGGCCCGTTGATGTTTAATATCTTTATAAATGATATAGGTACATGTTTTCGGTCTTCGGACTTCCTCTTGTATGCGGATGACATGAAAGTTTATAGAAAAGTTAACTCTTCCAATGATTGTCAGATGATACAGGAGGATCTTTTAAGGCTCGAGGAATATTGTCATCTTAATAAATTAGACCTCAACGTTTCGAAGTGTTTTGCCATGACCTTCACACATAAGACTACACCTGTTAAGTTCACATATCAGCTTATAGGAACCAATCTGGCAAATGTAGATGAATTTTGCGATTTGGGGGTAACACATGATAGGAAACTGTCTTATGAGAAGCATATAGACAATATAGTGAAAAGAGCCTATATATCATTAGGTTTTATCAAGCGGCTTGGTGCGGAATTTGCTAGTGCTAAAATTTTCAAGGTGCTGTACTGTGCATATGTGCGCAGTATCCTAGAGTATTGTTCGCAGGTATGGAATCCGCGATATAAAATTTATATAAATAGATTGGAGACCATACAGACCAAATTCATGAGGTTTCTTCAATTTAAAACTAAAGTGTATGATCCCGACTACGAGACGAGATGTAGAAGGCATCACATACTTCCACTGGAGGAAAGACGTAGGATAGCTGATATTGTTCTGTATAGCAAAATAGCTCAGTCTGAGGTGGACTCGTCTTATCTTCTATCGTTGTTATGTTTAAGGGTGCCCCCGAGATCCATAATGCGCGAGAGCCGTCAATCATCTCGTCTCGGAGTACCTCGTGGTGGTACAAATTACAGACGTAATGCATTCTTTATAAGAGCTGCTAACAGTTTCAATGCTCTAGCTGACTTCCCTGAACTGGACATTTTCAACACTTCTACTAAGAGTATTAGGAGAACATTAGTCAGTCGATGGTTGAATGCAAATATTTAATTAATTATTTTCTATTTACTACGTTTTTCTGTTTTTTTTATTTTCTCAAACTGTTTTATTTTTGTTTTTGTTTTACGTTTTACTTTAATTATTTAATTCTAGGCGATGCGACGCCCCAATCGTTTGTAGTTATTTAAATGCGGAGACATTTAAATGGTGTTTAGTTGTAAGGTTAGAGTTTATATAGTTTAAGTTCACTGTTTGTCTTCCTAATAAAATAAAATAAAATAGGGCATATAATATGTAGAAGATATATATATAGGATTGGGTGAGGCATATGTCCAGCAGAGGACGACTAGGCTGATGTTGTTGATATATGTAAAAAGCTGTCTATAGTAGACGGTACAAATATCTCGGCTAGATATCTCACTTACCTAAATAAATAAGGAGGGCTTTCCTCCCGTGTCGGTCCGTGAGTATTGGTTTCATTCCGCTAAATGACACAAGACAGACCTGACAGCGATTATATAAACACCTGTCACAATAGAACTTATAGAGACTAGACTTTTTTTTTTATTTTGCGGGTTCGATTTTTAGTCCAAATCGTTGTTTTTTTTTTTACTTTACATTTTTGAAACTAGTTAAATAAGCCTGAGGCGTGGAGAAGCTCATGGTGTCGAGTAAAAGGGCCGGAGTAAGGAAATGTGGAGTGATCAAGCGTCTGAGGACCTGGATACAAGACTGAGCTACAGATCAAACGAAGATATCTCAGGCGAGCGCGTCAATTTATTTATTTATTTATGTACACACAAAAAATAACACAGTACAGAGTAATAGGAAAATTATGTACAAAGGCACTGCTTATTTCTTTAAGAAATCTCTTCCAGCAGACCTGTGAGAGGATCATGAGAATAATAATTAAAAGTGATCAGTGTGTGTAGAACAGCTAAAATAACAAATACAACATGAGAATTATAGTAATGCACATACACATACCAAATATTGTTAAACTTGAATACAAAATATTATAAATAACACAATATATACGAAGAGTATATAACAATGATCATTCGGTTGATGAGAGATAGAATTGTTTGACCTTGTATTTAAAAACAGAATGTTCATTGAATCACTTTTACTGGTGGTAGGACCGCTTGTGAGTCCGCGCGGGCGGGTACCACCACCCTGCCTATTTCTGCCGTGAAGCAGTAATGCGTTTCGGTTGGAAGGGTGGGGCAGCCGTTGTAACTATACTTAAGACCTTAGAACTTATATCTCAAGGTGGGTGGCGCATTTACGTTGTAGATGTCTATGGGCTCCAGTAACCACTTAACACCAGGTGGGCTGTGAGCTCGTCCACCCATCAAAGCAATAAAAAAAATAAAAAAATGTTAATTTTAAATGCCCAGCGAAGCAGGCTAGTACGGCTAATGAATTCTAAAAAACCCCGCTTTACATTAGGTATATTACTTACTTGTCTTTAGTAAAACCTCTATATTTATATTATGTATTTTCTCAACATATAAACACACCGGATCTCACTGTATTATTGTACGTATTAATTACAAGAAAACAAATAGATAGACTAGAGAAAAAATAGAAATATAAGAAATAATCAATAAAATAATTTGTACGTACCAAAAATACCCTCATTTTTCTTAAGTCTTCAAACAATAATACATTAAATGAAAATCAAAATGGTCTTTATATACAAACAGTTGGCAGAGTACTGTTGTTCAGGAATCTATTATATAAAACACCAATCCAAATATGATAATAACAGTGACATGAATGTTGAATAGTGCCAGGTTGTATTTACTGCACGGTAACAATAGATTGGCGCGACAATGACCATAATTTATTATGATACTAAAACCAATAAGGTTTTAAAACCAGAATATAAAGAAAAGAACTTTGTTGATCGATGTTTTACAATTTATTAATAATTATTAATCTCCTTTAATTAATTAATAATTATTAATCTCCAATTTATTAATAATTATTAATATTAGTAATCTCCTCATCCTCGCATCGTTTCCTCGCTGCTGAGGGTAGTGATAATTATATTTTTTTTTTACTTTTTTTTTAATGCTTAGGTGGATGGACGAGCCCACCTGGTGTTAAGTGGTTACTGGAGCCCATAGACATATACAACGTAAATGCGCCACCCACCTTGAGATATAAGTTCTAAAGTCTAAAGTATAGTTACAACGGCTGCCCCACCCTTCAAACCGATACGCATTACTGCTTCACGGCAGAAATAGGCAGGGAGGTGGTACCTACCCGTGCGGACTCACAAGAGGTCCTACCACCAGTAATTACGCAAATTATAATTTTTGCGGGTTTGATTTTTATTACACGATGTTATTCCTTCACCGTGGAAGTCAGTCGTCAATCGTGAATTTGTTAAGTACGTATTTCATTAGAAAAATTGGTACCCGCCTGCGGGATTCGAACCCCGGTGCATCGCTACATACGAATGCACCGGACGTGTTATCCTTTAGGCCACGACGACTTCAAAATATGACCGAAGTACTTGAGTGCGCGACGAAGGCAGACTGTGGACAGTCTCGTCTTGATCTGCAGCTGTTCTAAGATGGACACGTCGGTTCCCTTCGCTGTCAAAGGTATCCGGAGCATTTTCCTCCAGCACCACATTTCAAAAGCGTCCACGCGTTTGCGATCAACCGCTTTAAAGGTCCAAGTTTTTTTTTATTGCTTAGCTGGGTGGACAAGCTCACAGCCCGGCCGGTTTTATATAATATTGAATTATATTTTGCCAAACAACAATAACCTTGCCGCCTGGTGTTAAGTGGTTGAAGAAGCCCATAGATACGATATTTACTGGTAGTAGGACGTCTTGTACGTCCGCACGGGTAGGTACCACCACCCTGCCTATTTCTGCCGTGAAGCAGTAATGCGTTTCGGCTTGAAGGGTGGGGCAGCCGTTGTAACTATACTGAGACCTTAGAACTTGTATCTCAAGGTGGGTGGCGGCATTTGCGTTGTAGATGTCTATGGGCTCCAGTAACCAGGTAGGCTGTGAGCTCGTTCATCCATCAAAGCAATATAAAAACATACATTGACATCACAATCATTTACGGTTATTGTTTTATCTCTTATTATTACAGTTGCTAAATAATTCAGCTGCGTTGTTCAAACACAGTTATTATTATTGTTGACATTACGAAGGACATTGCTCTAAGCGTTCTTGGTATATAAGCAGGACGTCCTTTATATTTTCAACATTTAACCGAAGTTAAAAGCCAAAGGAATATGAGAGTATTTTTGGTGCGTATTAATTTTCATTATTTAAATTCGGGATGTCGATAGAGTCTGTGTTATACAAATTAAAAATTAACAGGACCATATTAAAAACAACTGTTCTGACAGTCTTTGTTGAACGCGCTTATAAAGTTTCGATAACACAATATATAAAAAAAGCGCTTAAAGGTTTTTTGGTATGTGACAATAAAAACACACTTTTCTTGTTATATCGCCCTCTGCCTTGTTTTGATAGTCTATGGAAATCGTCGCGGCCTAAAGGATAAGACGCCCGGTGCGTTCGTATCGAGCGATGCGACAGTGCCGGTGTTCGAATCCCGCAGGCAGGTACCAATTTTTGTAACGCACGTACTTAAGAAATCTTCACGATTGATTTTCACGTCGATGGAATAACATCGTTTAATAAAAATCAAATCCGCGAAAATAATTTGCGTAATTACTGTTGGTAGGACATCTTGTGAGTCCGCACGGATAGGTACCACTACCCAGCCTAATTGCTGCCGTGAAGCAGTAATGCGTTTCGGTTTGAAGGGCGGGGCAGCCGTTATATCTTAAGGTGGACGGTATTTACATTATTGATGTCTAAAGGCTCCGGTGACCACTTAACACCAGGTGGGCCATGAGCTCATCTAATAACAATAAAAAAAGATAGGTAAATAGGCAAATCGAAAAAAAAAAACTTATGTTTTGAGAATTTTTATTACGATTTTTAGCAAAGTCAGAAATTGTTAATTTTTAGTTATGTGAAATTAAAAAATGTCGCTAATGACAACTTTATAATCGTCTTGATTGGACATTATGCCCGAGCGCAGGAGACATTCATACCTGATAAATCTACTAACTCACTAACGGGGCAACCGTAACTATACTTGAGACCTTTGAACTTATATCTCAAGGTGGGTGGTGCATTTACGTTGCAGATGTCCATGGGCTCCAGTAACCGCTTAACACCAGGTGCGCTGTGAGCTCGTCCATCCATCTAAGCAATAAAGAAAATAAAAATAAAAATAAAGTATCTTCGCTAATATTGATACCTATGATTAATCTGGTTATTGCTCAGGTCCTAGTTATGGTTGCGGCCTTGGCGGCTGCTGCTTACGCCGTGCCAGTTCTAGACGGTGTCACCAAGACCGTCTCCGGCGTCGTACCCGTGAAGCTGTAACCGACCGAAAACCACGTCGACAGCAACAAGTTTTTATTCACAATTCGGATATACTACAAATCGTATAAAACATAAAAACTAAGAATTAGTTTTGGCATCAATACGGTACAGAATAAACGTTAAAACGCAAATGTCATGTAATTATTTCATTTTGATATAAAAAAAAATTTTCCTGGCCGTGGGCCGAACCTCCTTCGAGGTCCCCGCGCATAAGGGGCGCGCGGGGTATGTGAGACTCAACGATCTGCATGGTGTTGCGAGCAGACCGCGGAGCCAAGGATTTTAGGGCCCACCCACTAAACGACTTGCCTGTACTCTTACACCCGACGTCCGATCCCCTCCGAAGTCAGAACCCAGATGAGGTAGGGGGGCTACCGCGGTCAAGACTACAACCAGACGGCGCGGTTCAAGGACGCCCAGCCGGCGGAGCCTTCGAGGCGAATCGAAGGCTCTGAAACGTCGGCCGTCTCAGTACGGCAGCCCGTCAGGCCGCTCAGCCGGTGCCGCTGGTGTCCCGGAATACCCCGCTGGACCAGAACCAGCCTGCCGTGTCGGGACGCGATACACCGCCAACCGGTCGCTCTTTCGTATCTCCTTGGCAGCGCGCTAGAGTGCTGGTAGCGCGCCGCGCGGCCTCTACCCCCCCAGGTCGCCAGTTGATCTACACATCGGTGCGGAAAGGGAAGAGCTCTCCCTCTCTCGTTCCGATAATCCCGATACCACACCTTAGTGCCCGGCTCGAGTTGTCGCTGCACACCCCCTGCGTTTTGCTCGCTCCGCTCTTGTTGCGCGATAACTCGAGATTGCCTTTCTGGTTTTAAATTATCTAATCTCATACGGAGACTTCGACCCTGTAATATATTGGCTGGACTATCGCCGGTAGTTGCATGTTCTGTATTTCTGTAGGCTAATAAAAATCTACACAGAGCTGTATCTACGTCTAAATTCTGTTTTAATGCCTTTTTAATCGCACGTTTACAAATTTTAACTGCATTTTCAGCGGCCCCATTAGAGGCGGGATGATAGGGAGCTGAATAAATATGTTTTATGCCATTATGAATAAGAAACTTCTGAAAATCAGAGCTCGAGAAAGGCGGTCCATTGTCACTGACCGTTTGCTTTGGCAGGCCGAATTTTGACCACAAGTCCCGCAGTACCGATATAACCGCTTGTGCCGTTGTCCTCTGCATTTTAATTGCCTCTATCCATTTGGAGCATGAATCCACTACAACTAGATAAGTGACTCCACCTATGGGGCCTAAGAAGCCTAAGTGTAACCTGGACCAGGGGCGTGAGGGCCAGGGCCACGAGCGGGGCGCGTGTGTAGAAGGTGCGTCTGCGACGGCAGCACACACGGTGCAAGCGCGACATTCCGTCTCGAGCGCTTCGTCGATTCCCGGCCACCAAACGTAACTACGTGCTAGCGATTTTGTTTTCACTATGCCCATATGCGGATCATGAAGCTCTGTTATTATTTTGTTTCTGCATGAAGAGGGTATAACCACACGATGACCCCACATTATACATCCTAATTCAATATAAAGTTCGTTTTTCCTATTATAATATGGTTTTAATTCATTAATTTCTATGTCTAAGGGCCATCCGTCCCTTATATAACTTAACACGCGACTTAAGATTGGATCACTACTAGTTTGTTTTTTAAGAACATTATAATCTATTAACAGAGCTTCTGTTGAGAAGTGTAAGTAGGTTTGCTCGGGTAAGTCTGTTTCCTCGGAAGTTACGTCATTTTTTTGAGACTCGATTAACCGTGAAAGTGCATCGGCTACATTTTTATCTGTCCTAACGTACTCGATTTCAAAGTCATATGCTGATAGTTTGATGGCCCAGCGCTGCAAGCGGCTCGCTGCCGCGCTCGGGATACCTATGTTAGGCCCGAAAATGCTCACCAGAGGTTTGTGGTCGGTCCGTAGTATGAACTTTCTCCCATATAAGTATTGATGGAATTTTTCCACCGCGAAAACAATCGCCAATGCTTTGTTATGAATCTGACTGTAGTGTAATTCATGAGTGGTGAGTGCGCGTGAAGCGTATGCAACGACGCGCTCCTCACATCCTGGCCCGCGCTGCGCCAACACGGCACCCAGACCGCGCGCGCTCGCATCCACAGTCAACAACTACTCCAAAGACATATCAAAATGTGCGAGTGCTTTTGTACTACACAAAAACTTTTTAACATTCAGAAAAGCAGCATTCTGTTCATTTCCCCACATCCAGTGCTTACCTTTTTTTAAAAGGGCATATAAAGGTGATAAATGTGCACTCAAATCTTGTATGAACTTCGAATAGAAGTTTACCATACCGATGAAAGATTTTAATTCTGTCACGTTATTTGGGTGTGGCATTGTTGCTATTGATTTGACTTTCTCTGGGTCTACACGAACCCCATTTTGATCTATTATGAACCCTAAATACCTCACTTCTGTTACCATGAACTCGCACTTACTCCTTTTAATTTTTAAGCCATACCTTTCTAATATATCTAATACTTCTTTTATAGACTTTAAATGACTGTCTAGGTCCTGATTTCTAATCAATATGTATATCATAGAAAACTACTACTATTGGGACATTTTTAAACATATTTACCATTAGTTTTTGAAAAATGCCTGGGCTCGAAGCTAACCCGTAGACGAGGCGGGAATATTTAAATAATCCTCTATGTGTATTGATAACCGTGTACTCGCTAGAACGTTCTGATAAGACTATTTGATTATAAGCTTGAGATAAATCAAGCTTAGTAAAAAATTTATTTCCGCTGAGATTACTGAATAAGTCCTCCATTTTTGGAACCGGAAATCTGTCGATTGCTAATACTTTGTTAAGGGTTACCTTATAGTCCGCACATATTCTCAGACCGCCGTCCGCTTTGCGTACTACTACAAGTGGCGTGGCCCAGTCGGAGTGGTCCACCGGTTTGATGACGCCGGCGGCCAGCATCGCGTCGAGCTCGGCGTCGACGCGCTCGCGCAGCGCATACGGCAGCGGTCGCGCGCGGCAGTAGATAGGCACCGCATCCGGCCGCACGATTAACTCTGCTGTGCCCCCCGTATATTTACCCAATGTGCCGTCGAACAAGGATTTATGTCTAGAAACAATTTCATTAATTAATTTATTATAGTCTCGTGCGTGTTCGGTTACAAAGTTACTGTGTTGTATTTTAAAACTCGTAGGTTTTGATATTTTTATAGGAATATTCAATTCAGCTAACCATTGTCGGCCCAATAGATTAGTCGTTCCTTTGTCTATGACATACAAGTCTAACATTTTTGAAACACCTTGGTACTTCACTATAGTGTTTATAAACCCTAAAGGCCGAATGATTGAGCCATCGTAAAATTTTAAATTTAATACGTGTTCACCCTGTTTTTTCCAACTCCTAAAACCGTCACTAGAGAGCGCTGTAATACGCAAATCCGTTGTCATGATACCCTTGTCATAAGTGACACTGTATCCTAGATCATTGATTTTTTATTGAATATACAAGTTTTTCTAATCCAAGTTTATTTTCATAATCATCCCTCGGAAAGTCGAACATGGTCCTTCGAGCCGGATAAGAAAACAACTAATGATAAACAACAATTTTAAGTGCAAAGAATGTTACAAACCGTAATTAACACAAAACTATTTCGTTGCTAAGTACTAGTGAATGTGAAGAATGGGCCCGGACAGTTATATTAAAAAACCGATATTCAAAATAAGATATTTAAGGCAAAGATTAATTTCAAAAAGTCACCTGCGTCTAGAATAACAAGGGAATATATCGAAACGAGATTGCAATTATTGGAACAACACTGGTTAGTTTGAAGAAAATCACCAGAATGTTATATTGGGATGCGAAAATAACGAATATAGCTATTAAACAAAAGGTACAATAACAAACGTTACATCGCGAACAGCATTCTGGCCAGGCTGGTGGGCCAAAGGGCTTTATCTTCAGAGTCATCCAACGGTGTTAAACAAATACTCGATACGACAAATGATTGCTTGCACGCTTTATCTAACCTTGGTATACCTGTATCGACATGGGACATCCTGATTATATATCTCATCACAATAAAATTGGATAATGAATCCCAGAAACAATGGGAACAAAAACTAAGCGAACAGGCTGATCGATTGCCTACACTAAGCGAGTTCCAATCATTCCTGGAATCAAGATATCGAGCACTCGAGTTTTTAGAACCAAACCAAAGAAGAGAGTTTAGAGGCAAAGATGCAGCGGATAAACCGAAGGTGTTCAGCGTGACGACGTCTGTATCCTGCCCATTCTGTTCGGGACATCACTTGCTTTATCAATGCAAGAAATTTGTACAAGAAGCCATCGGGAATCGCCGGGACTTCATCCAGAAGAGAAAACTGTGTTTCAATTGCTTCGGAGCTAACCATTCGGTAACACAGTGCAAACGACGCACGGCTTGTCGGTGCTGTGGCCAACGTCATCACTCGCTGCTGCACCAGGAAGGCGGCACTCACAATCCGACCCTGGCGGGTCCTAGTCAGCCCACTAATCAACAGCGGGAGCCAGCACAAGAACCGCAGGCAGCGGATCACGTGGAGCGTGTTGTCAGCCATTTTTCTAACAGTGAAATGAGATCAAGTAGTCAAGTAATGTTAGCTAGCGCATTAGTTTATGTATCCAACAAGGGTATGTATCACACACTTAGGGCATTGTTGGATCAGGGCTCTCAAGCCTCGTTTATTAGTGAACACGCAGTTCAACTTTTGCAGCTTTGAAGGTTGCCAGTTCTAAGTACCATATCTGGTTTAGGAGGAGAAAAATCTAGTATTTCAGTAAAACATATGGTTCAATTTAAAGTACAGTCCACATATAACTCTTTTAGCTATCCCGTTCAAGCCTATGTTTTAAACTGCCTAACATCCACTCTTCCTTCACAGCAAATTCAATTTCAGGATTGGCCGGTATTGTTGCAATTGCAGATGGCTGATCCAGGATATGGTACACCAAGCAATATAGATCTTCTACTGGGCGCTGATGTGTATGGTCAGGTTTTGTCAGAAGGCATATTGAGAAATCCACCTGGAACCTTGACAGCTCAAAATACACAGCTGGGATGGATCCTGTCGGGACGAGTTTAAGTTAGTGGGGATACTCCTTACATTATTAGCGCACATACCCATGACAACTCAATCAATGATTTGCTGCGTCAGTTCTGGGAGATTGAAACTGACTAGCATCATCCACTTTTATCCAAGGAAGAAGAATCCTGTGAAAGATACTTTGAATCCACTACAACTAGGGACAGTTTGGGTCGTTATGTTGTAGGTCTTCCTTTTCGCGACAACAATCCACTTGCTCAAGAAGAAACTTGAAAATAATCCATTCTTGAAGCAAGAATAATCCAAGGTAATAAATGTAGCCACCTGGCTATGAATCATATAGAAGTAATTAATGACAAACAAGAAGCTGCTAAGCCAGGATGCGTTTATCTACCTCATCATGCAGTTGGTTGTTCGCGAGGACAAAAGTACAACGAAGGTCGGCGTTGTTTTCGACGCTTCGTGTAAGGGTACCAGCGGCAAGTCATTGAACAATGATTTATTGGTAGGTCCAAGGCTTCAACCAGAGTTACGACACATAATTATGAAATGGCGTACTTATCCTATATGTTTCGCAGCGGACATAGTTAAGATGTATCGAATGGTCAAGGTCGTACCAGAGCATACTGACTTCCAGATAATGTCACAAGGGTACTATCAAATGTAAGAAATCTAAAATTGTAAGACCAGTCTCCAAACTTTGCATTTTGCCTATCGCTTTTTAACATTACTTACCTGAATAACTGTAGACATTTCATGCAATGTATGTAACTTAAATGTATCTTTGGATGCATCAGCTATTAAGTATTTTGTTATTGTTTAGTTGTAAGTAAGTACGAACTGTTTAAAAGCAACCCTTGACTGAACTTTGTCGTTATTATGGTTTCTTTAATGTGTAATTTATATTTAGTTCATGTTGAGCAGTTCTTTATTGATTACTATTAGGTTAAGATGTTACGGTTTCATGGAGATGTTAATTGTACATGTAAAATTTGATGGCCTCATTGTTGGTTATGAACCTTTGTAGTTCATGGTGGGCGGAATGTTCACCCTGTTTTTTCCAACTCCTAAAACCGTCACTAGAGAGCGCTGTAATACGCAAATCCGTTGTCATGATACCCTTGTCATAAGTGACACTGTATCCTAGATCATTGATTTTTTATTGAATATACAAGTTTTTCTAATCCAAGTTTATTTTCATAATCATCCCTCGGAAAGTCGAACAATACGCATGCCTGTAACTTCTCAAAAAAATATTTATCATAAACATTCTTGCTAATACAAGATAACGCCGATCCAGTATCGACCTCCATCTTGAGCTAGCAATTTTGGACTTTAACTTTAATACACACCGGTTTATAATTACTCAATGTCATTTGGTACATAGGCTCATTTTCTTCTCCACACCCGTCCTGTTCATTATTGAAATTGTTGTATGTGTCGTCGTTGTTTTGATCGTATAATAAGTGCAAAGGAGCCCGCTCTCGGCCTCCTCGTCCCGCACCGCGCTGCCCGCGCCACGATCGCCTGTTGCCGCCTGCACCCCGGTTCCCCCGGCGCCCGGTGCGTGGTGAACCCCCGGCTGCCTCCGCCTGGTTCTTAAGCCCTTTTTTGGGGCACATTCTTCGTAGATGGCCGGTTTCATGACATGAACTGCACACGTAGTCTTTGTATATGCAATCCTTTGCTTGGTGTCTCCTGTCTCCACATCTTGAACATTCATTGAAGTTAATTTTGTTAACCTCCTCAATTGGCGTACGTTCCACTGCAATCGCATCCCTCTCCGCAGCTTCTAATGACAAAGCTAACGTAACTGCACGCTTATATTCTAATTTCTCCTCGGCAAATAACCTTTGCCGTATGATTTCGCTCTTTAATCCACAAACCATTTGATCACGCAGATTTTCATCCAGCGACGAGCCGAACTCACAATTTTTTGATAATTTTTTTTAAATTCTGTGACGTAGTCAGCTATTGACTCATTCAGCTGCCGACGTTGTCGAAACTTGTATCTTTCCGCCAAGATTGAGGGCTTCAGTTGCAGGTGAGCTGCCAACATCGCCACAGCATTAGCATATGTTAATTGTGACGGCTTCGAAGGGCTGGCTAATGTCGATAATAAATCGTACGCTTCCTCACCCATAACGGAAATTAATGTGGGTAATTTTAAATCGTCAGTCACTTTATTCACCAAAAAGTACATTTCCAATCTCTCAACATATGAGGACCAGTTTCCACTGTTTACCGAGAATTCTTTCAACTGTCCGACCGACATTATGTTTATATAATTTTAATTAGTCCAAACAAGAAACAAACAAGCCACAAATTGATTTTTTTTCCGCGTTCGCCACTAGTAAATAATAGACACGTACGTTGCGTTCACCGTTTATTGACACACTGAAGTGAATACTTACTTACAAACATAACAGCTTGATTGAAGAAGCACTGGGTATTCTTTTTTTGTAAGGTCTTCGTAAAGAGCATGGTGGTCTTTAAAAAGATCGCGCGTATTTTTAATGAAAGTCATTTGTATTTTGCGGCTTTCTTCGTATTCAGATGAGGTCAACCTTCTTTTACCCATTAATATGGGAGCGGACACAGGGGCGGAGTTGAAGCCCTCACCCCCGTCGTCATCGTCCATTATTACGGAACACACTTATGGAATATAATTTTAAACTCAAACACAGTGAAAAATTGGGAAACAATGTCGTAAAAAAGGGTTAAAACCAAATAAGTTAAAATTAACTTGAAAAAAGCGCCTATTTATTTTCAGTATTCGCCAAAAATATAACGTAGTGATTAGGTACCGGTAAAATGGGGCGATTAGGGACAGATTCCAACTTTATGACCAATTTTAAGGTAGCTGTTGATGTATATAATGCTATATCAGGATCAAAATGATTGAGTCTTGGGGGCATCTTTGTTGTCCAATTTAAAACTATGCAACTAGCATTCCAGTTTAACCAAAAAAAGCAAAAATAGGTGTAATCCCTATTTACCCGGAAATTGCGGTTAATTGGGACGAAATGAGAAATTTGCTAGGGTTGGCACTACTTGGTTTTAATTTATTTATTTATTTAGTTGCACCAGGGGGCGCAGCCCAATACGTTGGTCCGACCAGATCCGCACCGCTCTTGATTCCACGTTTCACAACGCCCTCCACACTGCCAGAGACAAGAATGGATGGAGAAAAATCGTGCGTGCGAAGGTGATACAAAAGGGTGGTCACGACCCTCAGCAATGAGGAATACGACGCAAGGAGGAGGAGTTGCACCAACAAAGTGATCATCAACTTGATTACATTTATTTACTTATGATTAATTTATATTTACTTGGGAAATGATCCGCGACAGATTTGTCCTGTAAGTTGTGAGAAAATAAAAAAAAACATCTATTTCATCACTTAAAATTAGTTCAGCGCAATCGGACAACTCCGAATGAATATTGACGGAGACCACGCTACCGTGGACATTATTGTAGTCCCAAAGGAGAGTAAGCACCTAAATTCGAACGAGTGGGCTTTCTTATAAACGGTTTATATTTCTTCGTTCTTGGTAAGTACTTAGGGGCTGATATTTTTATCTGGGTTAAGAGATTAGGTGTGTCGGTTATTCCATGAATTAATCAGATGAATACCCCCACTCGGAACAAATATTAAATATTTTATTATGTATTACTTAGACATTTTTGTCCACATTGAGATTTCATTGTTCTTGTTACATGTCTGTGCAAAATCGACTTACTTATATTAAATTGCTTAGCTATTTCAACTAAAGACTTATTCCCAATTTCACAGGCTTCTATTGCTGTTTTTAATATTAAGGGATCATATTTCTTATAAGGCTTTGCACTCTTTGATACGTACACGCGAGGCATATCTAAAAATAGAAAACAATACGTAACTGATAATATAAATATTTATCAAACAATAAAATAACACATTGATAATTTTGAATAAAAGTTCTAGACATAAACATCATGAATAAACCAGATTTTTACCAACAAATTTAAAAAATATTGTTATAACTACATAGACAACCCTACAAATCTGTACCTATTTATACTTAGGTCGTTTCCATTTCACGTATTCTCATCCCAATTGACCCCTTTTTCGTTGTTATTTGTACCTAAGACGTCCCCAATATCCCCAAAAACAACAGATTTTTACATGTATTTTTATTTTATCAAATACATTAAAACCAATAACAATTGAGACTTACCTTTAATATATTATATGATGGTTCAAACACTAAATAACGTTTATAAATCACAGTCGTCTTCTATTATTATCAAATAAATAAAAGAGAGCAAAGTTTCTAGCACTAAAATAATTACCATCACAGAAAGTTAATTTGAAAGACGATTTTTTATAAGTTAGCAGCTATTATCATGCATATTCAGAGTTGTTTTGTGAACTTTCAACATTCTAATAATAAACTAGAAAAAACGGAAGATTTTGCAACGAATATAAAACTAATATTGAGCGTCGAAAGATTTTCCCGGTTTTTTCCCGATTCGCCTCTCAATCCCTAATCGCCCCATTTTACGGTACTTGCTCAGTGGCCAAAAATCATAGACCTATATAGTAGGGACACGACATATTGTTCTATACGTACAATTGCTTATATAAATAGCACCCATTTTGAAGGCACATACATAAACATATATCTATCTCGTTCTTACTCAGCACTTTAACTCGCAGGAAAACAATATAACAGTATTTCAGTGCGTACATAAAATGAAACATGAATATACGTAAATATCTTCGTCTCCGTCTAATGAGGCCGAAAATCCGCCATGTTTAGCGCGCCAAATGTCATTGTCACGTCAGTTCGGCCGTCTGTTTTGGGTTGTACATTATTTATTGACTTTGATATCGATTTAATATGATTGATTATATAAAATTTCATAATTTATCATGCTTAAAACATACAAAAATAATAATTAAAACGTATTTTATAGGATCTCAAGAAAGTCGATGCCCTAAAACTATTATCTATATGTATTTAAATTCATTAAGGAGCCCTCATCCGAAAAATCCATTTTTCGGTCGGAATCTATTGATCATGACACTAATCATAAATACCACTTTAAAATATGTCATCAAAACATATTTAGACATTCTGTTTAGATATTTCGGGAAAAAGGCTAGCGACAAAATCTCTTCGGAACTATTTAAATAAAATAGTTTTATTCCGCAGTGAGTAAAACGCTATTGTAAATTTGTTAAATATTTAATAATTAAGTGATTTTAGAGAGGAAGTCACAAGGAATGACGTTTGTAATTAATGAATAAATGTTCTGTAGGTGTTTTTTTTTTTCACGCGGTCCCTTGTTAAGTTTAAAATTTGAATCACTCTCAAGCGAAAGTGATTCAAATGGTGCGGCGCACTTTCCTTGGGGTGCGCTGCGGTAGTATGTTACGGACTTTAGAGTCAGCAAAACAATTAAAATAGATTGTAATAGTCTAAGAAAAACACGTACTCAAAATACGATAACATTTAGCATGCTAGAAATGGGCTGATGGCTTTGAACTACGCCATATCTTTGTGTTTTGCGACAAACGACAACTTTATAAAATCAGTGTAGCAACTTTTAAAAATCATCATATCGTTTACTTGGCAAATTCGAAGGACGAACTTGTCTTAGATTTCACCCATCTAAATCATATCATATTTGCACATAACAATATACCTACTTACTTCCCATTAAAGTATAAATTCTACAAATAAATAATACTCAACAATATTTAAAATAAAATGAGCCAAGAACGTTTATCGATAAAACCTGATAACATTGAAATCTTTTGTACAGCACTAAAGCCGCCATGTTTTGTGGCCAGATGACGTCACAGTGGCACGAAATTTTGGTTGACGTTTCATTTCCATAGGTTTCCTACTTCATTGCCAAAAATGCATTAATTATCTTTTTTTTTTATAAGAGATTTTATGACCTGGTAACTAGACCATTAGGTCAAGTCTTGTTTTAATTTTTAATTTTATCTTTATAAAAAATGATAACATGGAGTGAAATGAAATAAAATGAAATGATGATGATTAATTTGAGACATTAATCAACTGGGATGAAATTAACAGAAATGAGATGAGATGAGATGATATGGGATGAAATATAATCTTAGTAAAATATATATTAGTATAATATAATCTTAGTTTACTGAGATTTTTTCAGTGGACTTTTTGGAGGAACCCGATAAGTTACGTCCAGCGGCTTTGTTTCATTTTCCCACATTTGTGCACTTTCACAGATATACAGTTAACTAGCGACCCGCCCTCGCTTCGCTTCGGAAACATTAAAACACACATGAAACCAAAAAATAAAAGTAAAAAAAAAATTTAAAAAAAAGTAGCCTATGTTCATCAGGGACAATGTCGGCTTCTAATGGAAAAAGAATTTTTCAAATCGGTCCATTAGTTTCGGAGCCTATTCGAAACAAACAAACAAACAAATCTTTCCTCTTTATAATATTAGTATAGATAAACCACCGTTATTACACATTTAAACCTGAAGATACACTAAATAGACAAAATAAAACAAATCACACAACTTCACTCCTCGCGTTCCCGCCAAAAAGTCTCCCAATATTAATCTATTTTCAATTCGACCATAGACTTAAACAATAAATAACAAAAGTTTCCCAATTGACAGTAAACAAAGAGTATATTTTTATATATGTTGTGTCAAATACATGGTAGTGTGTGTAATGTTTTTTTTTTATTTTTTTTTATTGCCTTTGTAGGCAGACGAGCATACGGCCCACCTGATAGTGAGTGGTTACCGTCGCCCATGGACTTCAGCAATGCCAAGGGCAGAGCCAAGCCGCTGCCTACCGCTTAATGCTCTCTACAAGCCTCGTTTGAAGAAGGACATGTCATAGCGCTCGGGAAACACCGTGGAGGGGAGCTCATTCCATAGCCGGATGGTACGTGGCAAAAAAGATCTCTGGAAACGCACTGTGGCTGACCGCAGTGGCTCCAGGTAGTATGGATGAACTCTACTCCGGTGGCGGGCGGTGCGATGGTAAAAACGAGACGTTGGTACCATCTCGAACAATTCCTCAGAGCACTCCCCATGGAACATGCGGTACAAAATACAGAGGGAACCGAAGTCCCTCCGCAGACCCAGAGGCTCCAAACGATCCGTGAGAATGGGATTATCGACAATCCGAACGGCTCTCTTCTGTATGGAGTCAAATGGAAGAAGCTGGTATTTGGGAGCCCCGGCAGAGAGAGATGGGAGCAGTACTCCACGCGAGGCCGGACTTGTGCTTTATAGAGCAAAAGTCTTTGTCCAGGTGTGAAGTACCGCTTAGCTCTGTTGAGGACTCCCAGCATTTTGGACGCCAACTTGGCTTTGCCTTCCAAATGACTCCGAAACTGGACATCGCTCGAAATGTCGACCCCAAGTATCCCGATACTCTCGGAAGGTTTCAGGGATACTCCTTGGAATTGCGGCGCCATGACAAAGGGGTCCTTCTTCGCAGTGTTTTCTCTATTGATTTAAAGAACCATCTTATAGCATTATTTAAAAAAAAAAAATTAGCACTGTGCACTCCTTCTCTATATTCTCTATAAGCGTGAGAAATTTCATACTCCTCCGTCCGTGCAATTTTCTTAAAAGGGGTACAAAGTTTTTGCTTCACGTATAATGACGTATTAATATTAAAAATATATAGATAATGATAAAAAAATTGTAAGAAGCCAATTGCCATACTTAAAAAATAATAAAAGGAAGATCTTGGCCAGCGAATACGTTTCGTTTTACGCATAACTTTAAAATATTAGGTTTTACTATAATATCAAAAATAAATAATTACATGACATTTGCGTTTTAACGTTTATTCTGTACCGTATTGATTCCAAAACTAATTCTTAGTTTTTATGTTTTATACAATTTTAAGTATATCCGAATTGTGAATAAAAACAAGTTGCTGGTATGTCGTCGACGTGGTTTTCGGTCGATCAAAGCTTAAATGGGTACGGCGCCGAAGACGGTCTTGGTGACGCCGTCTAGAACTGGCACGGCGTAAGCAGCAGCCGCCAAGGCCGCAACCATAACTAGGACCTGAGCAATAACCAGATTAATCATATCAATATTAGCGAAGATACTTTATTTTTATTTTCTTTATTGCTTAGATGGATGGACGAACTCACAGCGCACCTGGTGTTAAGCGGTTACTGCAGCCCATAGACATCTACAACGTAAATGCGCCACCCACCTTGAGATATAAGTTCTAAGGTATCCAGTATAGTTACAGTTGCCCCGTTAGTGAGTTAGTAGATTTATAAGGTCTCCTGCTCTCAGGCATAATGTCCAATCAAGACGATTATAAAGTTGTAATTAGCGACATTTTTTAATTTCACTTAACTAAAAATTAAGAATTTTTGACTTTGCTGAAAATCGTAATAAAAATTCTCAAAACATAAGTTTTTTTTTTCGATTTGCCTATTTACCTATCTTTTTTTATTGCTATTAGATGAGCTCATGGCCCACCTGGTGTTAAGTGGTCACCGGAGCCTTTAGACATCAACAACATAAATACCGTCCACCTTAAGATATAACGGCTGCCCCACCCTTCAAACCGAAACGCATTACTGCTTCACGGCAGCAATTAGGCTGGGTAGTGGTACCTATCCGTGCGGACTCACAATATGTCCTACCACCAGTAAATAATTACGCGAATTATTTTCGCAGATTTGATTTTTATTAAACGATGTTATTCCATCGACATGAAAATCAATCGTGAAGATTTCTTAGGTACGTGCATTACAAAAATTGGTACCTGCATGTGGGATTCGAACACCGGCACTGTCGCATCGCTCGATACGAATGTACCAGGAGTCTTATCCAGCAGGCCGCGACGATTTCATAGACTATTAATACAAGGCAGAGCGCGATATAACAAGAAAAGTGTGTTTTTATTGTCACATACCAAAAAACCTTTAAGCGCTTTTTTTATATATTGTGTTATCGAAACTTTATAAGCGCGTTAAACAAAGACTGTCAGAACAGTTGTTTTTAATATGGTCCTGTTAATTTTTAATTTGTATAACACAGACTCTATCGACATCCCGAATTTAAATAATGAAAATTAATACGCACCAAAAATACTCTCATATTCCTTTGGCTTTTAACTTCGGTTAAATGTTGAAAATATAAAGGACGTCCTGCTTATATACCAAGAACGCTTAGAGCAATGTCCTTCGTAATGTCAACAATAATAATAACTGTGTTTGAACAACGCAGCTGAATTATTTAGCAACTGTAATAATAAGAGATAAAACAATAACCGTAAATGATTGTGATGTCAATGTAATATATGTTGTTTTCTTTTTTTATTGCTTTGATGAGTGAATGAGCTCACAGCCCACCTGGTTACTGGAGCCCATAGACATCTATCTACAATCCGATAGAAGCACCCGACACGTGCGGACGTGCTCATCGACCACTCGATCGCCCGGTCTTTGTTCGCCCGGCTTTTTTTAGCCCGGCCTGTGTTCGTGATACATCTGCCGACCAAGTGTTTTTCCTGGAAGTTTTTATTTGTTTTGTTTTAGTTATTTTTGTGTTCGTGGTACATCTGCCGACAAAGTGTTTTCCTGGAAGTATTTATTTGTTTTGTTTCTTTTTGTTATTTCTGTTTTGTTGTGTTTTTTTCTTTGTCCTGTAGTAATCGCGCCGCATCGCCACCTGTGCTCAATAGAACAGCTCAGGTCTGAAAAGTTGGGGCCTCGCCGCAAGGCGAGTGTTTTCAAGACCCGGGGCCGCCCCACCTGGGCACTTAGCGATCATGGACGCTGTATTCGCGGAATTCCTCCGACTTCGCCACCCACAGCTCGCCTCAGAGTTTCTGGCCTTCAAGGCCAATCACACTGCGAGCCCTCTCGAGGACCCCGCCGCGCTCGCTGCTCCTGCGTCGCCTGTACCTGCGTGCAAAGCTTCTGCATTGAGCACCGCAGCCTCCGTCGTGCCTGCCGCTCCCGTGTCGCCTATACTGGCGAGTAAAGCTGCTGCGTCGTCCGCCGTGACCACCGTTTCAGCTGAGCGATCATGCGCGGCCTCCGTCGTGCCCTCTAAAACACCTACACTTGCTCGTAGGTCGCCTGCGCCCTCCTCCTCGTGCTCCGACTCTGACTCGGACATGGAGGTCGACCTCGCCCCCGCCTCATTGACGGATGGATTCACCCTGGTACAGAAGGGTAAGAAGCGTGCCGCGGAGTCCCGAGCTCCCGCGGCCGCTAAAATTAGCAAAACCGCGAACGCGTCGCGCCCCCGCCTTCAGACTCCCGTTGCGCCCCCAGCCCGTGCCACTCCGTCGCCGCGTCCGGTGGCACAAAATAAAACCGCTCCCCCGGTTATCCTTCAGGAGAAGGCAGCTTGGGATCGAGTTTGCCTGGCCCTTAAGGCCAAAAATATAAATTTCACGAATGCCCGTAACCTCGCGAACGGCAGTCAAATTAAGGTTCAAACACCCGACGACCATAGGGCCCTCTCTTCTTACCTCCGTAAGGAGCGTATAAGTTTCCATACGTATACGCTCCAGGAGGAGCGCGAACTCCGCGTTGTAATACGCGGAATCCCTAAAGAGTTAGATGTAGAGCTCGTCAAGGCCGATCTGTTAGAACAGGGCTTACCAGTGAATTCTGTGCACTGTATGCACACCGGTCGCGGTAGGGAGCCATATAATATGGTTCTAGTCGCCCTCCAGCCTACCCCCGAGGGTAAGAAAATCTTCAACACACAGACCGTCTGTAGGCTCTCCGGTATCGCCGTCGAAGCCCCCCATAAAAAAAGCACTCCTAGCCAGTGCCATAACTGTCAACTGTACGGGCACTCTTCCCGTAACTGTCACGCGCGCCCCCGATGTGTTAAGTGTTTGGGCGATCACGCCACGGCCCTCTGCGCTCGCGACCAAAAAACCGCGACGGAACCGCCTAGCTGCGTCCTGTGTCGAACACAGGGTCACCCCGCGAATTACCGTGGTTGCCCCCGAGCCCCTAAAATAAATCGCCGCGTCGCCCGCCAAAACCGCCTCCGAGCTTCCGGCCCAAACATCAAAGCCTCGGCACCCTCTGTGTCGCAGGCTAAGCCAGCGTTCGTTCCGGCGCCGATGCCCAGTATCACGGCCTGGGCGAAACCGCTGCCGTACACGAACACGGCTACAACTCCCTCCTCCGCGATTCGTCCCGCCCCCGCGACTCGTCCCGCCCCCGCGACTTGCCCTCCGACCGCGTCCGACAATCTCGCTTTAGCGATCGACTTCTTTCAGTCGATCAACTTTGAGCGCGTTAACGCTTTAGGCGACTCCATTCGCGCTGCCTCCACTGCACAACACTTTATCGCCGTTGTGCAGGAATACGCCGACGTATACGCGTCATTAAATACGTACGTCCTCCCCTCACTCCGCCGGTAATCAATGGCGTATATAAGTAGAATAAAGCCCCTATCCGTAACGATAGGATTTTTTAACGCTTACAGTCTCGCAAAACAACGTGATCAGGTTTCTGACTTTTTGCGTGACCATCAAATTGATATCTTTTTAGTGCAGGAGACCCTACTTAAGCCCGCGCGCCGTGACCCTAAAATCGCGAACTATAATATGGTCAGGAACGACAGGCTCTCTGTTCGTGGTGGTGGTACCGTCATTTACTTTAGAAGAGCCCTGCATTGCGTCCCGCTCGATCCTCCCGCGCTCGCTAATATCGAAGCATCAGTGTGCCGAATCTCACTGACGGGACACGCGCCGATCGTTATCGCGTCCGTTTATCTTCCACCGGATAATATCGTTCTAAGCAGTGATATCGAGGCGCTGCTCGGCATGGGAAGCTCTGTCATTCCTAAATTGTAAACACATCAGGTGGAACTCACACACTACAACTCCGAACGGCAGGCGGCTTGACGCGTTAGTCGATGATCTCGCCTTCGATATCGTCGCTCCGCTAACCCCGACTCACTACCCGCTAAATATCGCGCATCGCCCGGATATACTCGACATAGCGTTATTAAAAAACGTATCTCTGCGCCTACACTCGATCGAAGTAGTTTCAGAGTTAGACTCAGACCACCGTTCCGTCGTTATAAAGCTCGGTCGCGCTCCCGATTCCGTTCCCGTCACGAGGACTGTAGTGGATTGGCACACGCTGGGCATCAGCCTGGCTGAATCTGATCCACCATCGCTCCCGTTTAGCCCGGACTCTACCCCGTCTCCTCAGGATACCGCTGAAGCCATAGACATCTTAACATCACACATCACCTCGACATTAGATAGGTCATCGAAACAAGTTGTAGCGGAGGACTTCCTTCACCGCTTCAAATTGTCGGACGATATTAGGGAACTCCTTAGAGCTAAGAACGCCTCGATACGCGCCTACGATGGATAATCGTATTCGAATGCGTGCCCTACAACGCGACGTAAAGTCTCGCATCGCCAAAGTCCGAGATGCCAGATGGTCTGATTTCTTAGAAGGACTCGCGCCCTCCCAAAGTTCTTACTACCGCTTAGCTCGTACTCTCAAATCGGATACGGTAGTAACTATGCCCCCCCTCGTAGGCCCCTCAGGCCGACTCGCGGCGTTCGATGATGACGAAAAAGCAGAGCTGCTGGCCGATACATTGCAAACCCAGTGCACGCCCAGCACTCAATCCGTGGACCCTGTTCATGTAGAATTAGTAGACAGTGAGGTAGAACGCAGAGCCTCCTTGCCACCCTCGGATGCATTACCACCCGTCACCCCGATGGAAGTTAAAGACTTGATCAAAGACCTACGTCCTCACAAGGCTCCCGGTTCCGACGGTATATCCAATCGCGTTATTAAACTTCTACCCGTCGAACTCATCGTGATGTTGGCATCTATTTTCAATGCCGCTATGGCGAACTGTATCTTTCCAGCGGTGTGGAAAGAAGCGGACGTTATCGGCATACATAAACCCGGTAAACCAAAAAATCATCCGACGAGCTACCGCCCGATTAGCCTCCTCATGTCTCTAGGCAAACTGTATGAGCGTCTGCTTTACAAACGCCTCAGAGACTTCGTCTCATCCAAGGGCATTCTCATCGATGAACAATTCGGATTCCGTACAAATCACTCATGCGTTCAACAGGTGCACCACCTCACGGAGCACATTCTTGTGGGGCTTAATCGACCGAAACCGTTATACACGGGAGCTCTCTTCTTCGACGTCGCAAAAGCGTTCGACAAAGTCTGGCACAACGGTTTGATTTTCAAACTATTCAACATGGGCGTGCCGGATAGTCTCGTGCTCATCATACGGGACTTCTTGTCGAACCGCTCTTTTCGATATCGAGTCGAGGGAACCCGCTCCTCCCCACGACCTCTTACAGCTGGAGTCCCGCAAGGCTCTGTTCTCTCACCCCTCCTGTTTAGCTTATTCGTCAACGATATTCCCCGGTCGCCGCCGACCCAGTTAGCTTTATTCGCCGACGACACGACTGTTTACTATTCCAGTAGAAACAAGTCCCTAATCACGAAGAAGCTTCAGAGCGCAGCCCTAGCCCTAGGACAGTGGTTCCGAAAATGGCGCATAGACATCAACCCAGCGAAAAGTACTGCGGTGCTATTTCAGAGAGGAAGCTCCACCCGGATTTCCTCCCGGATTAGGAGGAGGAATCTCACACCCCCAATTAGAAGTCGTCGTGGCCTAAAGGATAAGACGTCCGGTGCATTCGTATGAAGCGATGCACCGGTGTTCGAATCCCGCAGGCGGGTACCAATTTTTCTAATGAAATACGTACTCAACAAATGTTCACGATTGACTTCCACGGTGAAGGAATAACATCGTGTAATAAAAATCAAACCCGCAAAATTATAATTTGCGTAATCACTGGTGGTAGGACCTCTTGGGAGTCCGCGCGGGTAGGTACCACCACCCCGCCTATTTCCGCCCTGAAGCAGTAATGCGTTTCGGTTCGAAGGGTGGGGTAGCCGTTGTTACTATACTGAGACCTTAGAACTTATATCTCGAGGTGGGTGGCGCATTTACGTTGTAGTTGGGCTCCTGGATGCATCGATGACATTCCGCCCGCATATAAAATCAGTCCGTGACCGTGCCGCGTTTATTCTCGGTAGACTCTGCCCCATGATCTGTAAGCGAAGTAAAATGTCCCTTCGGAACAAGGTGACACTTTACAAAACTTGTATAAGGCCCGTCATGACTTACGCGAGTGTGGTGTTCGCTCACGCGGCCCGCACACACATAGACCCCCTCCAATCTCTACAATCCCGCTTTTGTAGGTTAGCCGTCGGAGCTCCGTGGTTCGTGAGGAACGTTGACCTACACGACGACCTGGGCCTCGAATCTATCCAGAAATACATGAACATCAGCGTCGGAACGGTACTTCGCTAAGGCTATGCGTCATGATAATCGCCTTAACGTTGCCGCCGCTGACTACTCCCCGAATCCTGATCACGCAGGAGCCAGTCACCGTCGACGCCCTAGACACGTCCTTACGGATCCATCAGATCCAATAACCTTTGCATTAGACGCCTTCAGCTCTAACACTAGGAGCAGGCTTAGGGACCCCGGTAACCGTACTTGTCGAACTCGACAAAGAGTTCGCCGTGCAACCTAACCCATGAATCAGCTCGCTGAGTTTCTCGCCGGATCTTCTCAGCGGGTCGCGATTCCGATCCGGTAGTAGATTCATTCGCGAAGCAACTGCTCTTGAGCTGTTAGGTCTCCTTCGGAGGCGCTCGGATAGCTGTTAGCAAATCCCACCTCTCCTGGCTGAGTCTTTGCTTGCCCGCCTGTCCTGGTGAAACTGGAAAGGCCTCCGGGCCATCAGTAAATATTCAATCATAAAAAAAAAAAACATCTATCTACAACGCAAATGCCGCCACCCACCTTGAGATATGAGCGTTAAGGTCTCAGTATAGTTACAACGGCTGCCCCACCCTTCAAACCGAAACGCATTACAGCTTCACGGCAGAAATAGGCGAGGTAGGTGGTACTTACCCGTGCGGACTTACAAGAGGTCCTACCACCACGTTCTTTCACCATCCACGTTATAGTCCGCACCGGAGTCGTTTTAGGATACCAACTGGTATCCCATTATTTTGGACTGAATCTATGGTAAACAAAATCACGAGCAATAACTAGTTGTATAAAATATTAATGCCCGTGCTATTCGCAATTCACTTGCTGCATCGCAAAGGCAAGTTGCAAACAATGGGTCACACAACTCGCAAAACACTTGTTGAATGTTAATTATTTATCTATTGTGGCATGTACTGTTTTGTTAACATTGAATCCCATTTCACCGAGTTTCATTTAATTTAATCTCAATTGATTAAATCTACAAGAATCAACTTAATATGTCATTTCACCCCATCTTATTTTTCATTTAAGTACCTAATCTATATATATATATATATAAATGAATTGCTGTTCGTTAGTCTCGCTAAAACTCGAGAACGGCTGGACCGATTTGGCTAATTTTGGCCTTGAATTATTTGTGGAAGTCCAGAGAAGGTTTAAAAGGTAGATAAATATGAGAATGCCCGAAATTAAACAAAAATTTAAAAAAATGTTTTTCCTTTGACGTGTCCCCCGTCGGACGGATTCTTTTTGTTTGTTTTAAGTTTATTTTATACAAAAGTTCAGGTCTTTTATTTATCGATTGAGGCACTACGAAGTCTGCCGGGTCAGCTAGTAATATATAAATAATAAAATTAAAATAATAAAATTTAATTTACTCTAATATTTTGATAAACTCGACATTGACAACAATAGCGTCATAGTTAATACTCTCGAATATATTAAGTGTATAATCTATGGTTAATACAAATAATATAAAAAAAAATAGCGTTGCAAGAAGCCAATAATAATTGCCATACTTAAAAAATAATAAAAAGAAGAACTTGGCCAGCGGATACGTTTCGTTTTACGCAAAATTTTAAAACATTAGGTTTTACTAGGTATACCTAATATCAAAATTAAATAATTACATGACATTTGCGTTTTATCATTTATTCTGTACCATATTGATGCCAATAATAATTCTTAGTTTTTTTTGTTTTATACCATTTGTAGTATATCCGAATTGTGAATAAAAACTTGTTGCTGATATGTTGTCGACGTGGTTTTCGCGGTTACAACGCCGCGGCTATGGACCTAGAGGCGGTAATGGTGAGGTCGTCCAGTACTGGAACAGCGTAAGCAGCAGCCGCCAGGGCCGATACCAACACTAGGACCTGAGCAATAACAAGATTTATCATATTAATATTAGCGCAGATACTTTTTTTAGGAACGAAGTTCCTTAAGAGACGATACGGAGGGGTTTTTTTTGGTCAGGAGTAAATCGCCGGACTCCCACCCTCCGCAGGGGATGGAGGGTAGGGTATGTCGGAGTCGAACCGACTAAAACCTCCTGTCGCTCAACAACCCACGTCCGAGCCTCGTATGAGACAGAACTCATGAATAGGCAAAGGGGGGAGAGTGAAGCGTTTAGTGCGGAGCACATCTCTCCCATCACCCTCCCCCTCGGGACGCCGGGCCAGCGATCGTCGGCGCCACGACCACCAGCCCTCTCGGTCGGCAGGCTGTCCGAAGCCCGCCTAGATGGCGCCGGTTTGAATGGGTTATCCTACGAAATACCCCGCTGGGTCAGAACCAGCGTGGGTCGAGGATAGCCGGCCTTCCATCACCCGGATGCTCTTGCGTAAAACGCGTGCAGAGCAGTTGGCACGTCGTCTTCTTAGGCCCCTTCGCCGGGCCCCAGACCGACATATGAGCGTGACCCGAAACACTTAGAGGGCCAGGGCTTGGGCGAGATCCGCCTCCCTGACCCCTATCGTCGTCGTTTCCTATTTTTGCGACGAGGACACGGCGCCACCCCTCCCATGCGGGGCAGGCGACAAGCGATGACACAGACTCTATCGACATCCCGAATTTAAATAATGAAAATAAATACGCACCAAAAATACACTCATATTTCTTTGGCTTCAACTTCGATTAAATGTTTAAAAAAATAAAGGACGTCCTGCTTATATACCAAGAACGCATAGAGCAATGTCGTTCGTAATGTCAACTATAATAATAGGTAACTGTGTTTGAACAACGCAGTTGAATTTTGATTTAGCAACTGTAATAATAAGAGATAAAACAATAGCCGTAAATGATTTATTTATTTATTTAGACACACCAACAGCCATACACACAAAACATTCAAGCCTAAATTTAACATGTATAAAATTAAGTACTGGTATGTAAGCCAGTTACAGGCAAGTACAGCAATCTCTTCACTATGACATGTTACAGCAATTTTCCAAACAGCGGAAAAATAGGCTAAATTTAAATGTTAACAGTACGACAAAAAAAGTATATTTGAAAATAACATGAAAACAAGAGTTAACTACACACACTACCAACGTCACAGATTACTAAATAAAAAAAGTCGAGCGCGGCAATGCAAAAAATATAAATACATAGAACAGATTGCGCAATGTAATCAGAATGACATTCTCTCATCAATTATAAGCAAAGGAAAGCAATAATGATTGGGATGTCTATGTATATTTTTTTATTGCTTTGATGGATGAACGAGCTCACGGTCACCTGGCGTTAAGTGGTTACCGGAGCCCGTAGACAACTACAACCTAAATACCGCCACCCACCTTGAGACATGAGTTGTAGAGTCTCAGATTTTTTTTACAATACAACGGCTGCCAAAACGCGTTACTGCTTCACGGCAGAAGTAGGCAGGGCGGTGGTACCTTTTTTTTTCAATTTAATTTTTTTTTTGCAAATTTTCCCTTCCAAATAAGATGACACTCTACAAAACTTGCATACGCCTCGTCATTACGTATGCAAGCGTAGTGTTTGCTCACGCGGCCCGCACCAACTTTTTTTTTTTATTTTTTTTTTTTTTATGATTGAAGGATTACTGGTGGCCCGGAGGCCTTTCCAGTTTCACCAGGACAGGTGGGCGAGCAAAGGCTCAGCCAGGAGGGGTGGGATTTGCTAACAGCTACCCGAGCGCCTCCGAAGGAGACCTAACAACTCAAGAGTAGCTGCTTCGCGAATGAATCTACTACCGGATCGGAATCGCGACCCGCTGAGAAGATCCGGCGAGAAACTCAGCGAGCTGATTCATGGGTTAGGTTGCACGGCGAACTCTTTGCCGAGTTCGACGAGTACGGTTACCGAGGTCCCTAAGCCTGCTCCTAGAGCTGAAGGCGTCTAGTGCAAACGTTATTGGATCTGAGGGATCCGTAAGGACGTGTCTAGGGCGTCGACGGTGACTGGCTCCTGCATGATCAGGATTCGGGGAGTAGTCAGCGGCGGCTACGATAAGGCGATTATCATGACGCATAGCCTTATCGAAGTACCGTTCCGACGCTGACTTCATGTATTTCTGGATAGATTCGAGGCCCAGGTCGTCGTGTAGGTCAACGTTCCTCACGAACCACGGAGCTCCGACGGCTAACCTGCAAAAGCGGGATTGTAGAGATTGAAGGGTGTCTATGTGTGTGCGGGCCGCGTGAGCGAACACCACACTCGCGTAAGTCATGACGGGCCTTATGCAAGTTTTGTAAAGTGTCACCTTGTTCCGAAGGGACATTTTACTCCGCTTACAGATCATGGGGTAGAGTCTACCGAGAATAAACGCGGCACGGTCACGGACTGATTTTATATGCGGGCGGAATGTCATCGATGCATCCAGGGTAACGCCCAGGTACTTGACCTTCCTGGCCCAGGGTATGGATTGACTAAAGAGAGTAATCGGGGGTGTGAGATTCCTCCTCCTAATACGGGAGGAAATCCGTGTGGCTTCCCCTCTGAAATAGCACCGCAGTACTTTTCGCTGGGTTGATGTCTATGCGCCATTTTCGGAACCACTGTCCTAGGGCTAGGGCTGCGCTCTGAAGCTTCTTCGCGATTAGGGACTTGTTTCTACTGGAATAGTAAACAGTCGTGTCGTCGGCGAATAAAGCTAAATGGGTCGGCGGCGACCGGGGAATATCGTTAACGAATAAGCTAAATAGGAGGGGTGAGAGGACAGAGCCTTGCGGGACTCCAGCTGTGAGAGGTCGTGGGGAGGAGCGGGTGCCCTCGACTCGATATCGAAAAGAGCGGTTCGACAAGAAGTCCCGTATGATGAGCACGAGACTATCCGGCACGCCCATGTTGAATAGTTTGAAAATCAAACCGTTGTGCCAGACTTTGTCGAACCCTTTTGCGACGTCGAAGAAGAGAGCTCCCGTGTATAACGGTTTTGGTCGATTAAGCCCCACAAGAATGTGCTCCGTGAGGCGGTGCACCTGTTGAACACATGAGTGATTTGTACGGAATCCGAATTGTTCATCGATGAGAATGCCCTTGGATGAGACGAAGTCTCTGAGGCGTTTGTAGAGCAGACGCTCATACAGTTTGCCTAGAGACATGAGGAGGCTAATCGGGCGGTAGCTCGTCGGATGATTTTTTGGTTTACCGGGTTTATGTATGCCGATAACGTCCGCTTCTTTCCACGCCGCGGGAAAGATACAGTTCGCCATAGCGGCATTGAAAATAGATGCCAACATCACGATGAGTTGGACGGGTAGAAGTTTAATAACGCGGTTGGATATACCGTCGGAACCGGGAGCCTTGCGAGGACGTAGGTCTTTGATCAAGTCTTTAACTTCCATCGGGGTGACGGGTGGTAACGCGTCCGAGGGTGGCAAGGAGACTCTGCGTTCTACCTCACTGTCTACTAATTCTACATGAACAGGGTCCACGGATTGAGTGCTGGGCGTGCACTGGGTTTGCAATGTATCGGCCAGCAGCTCTGCTTTTTCATCATCATCGAACGCCGCGAGTCGGCCTGAGGGGCCTACGAGGGGGGGCATAGTTACTACCGTATCCGATTTGAGAGTACGAGCTAAGCGGTAGTAAGACCTTTGGGAGGGCGCGAGTCCTTTTAAGAAATCAGACCATCTGGCATCTCGGACTTCGGCGATGCGAGACTTTACGTCGCGTTGTAGGGCACGCATTCGAATTCGATTTTCCGCGGTAGGATACCTGTCGTAGGCGCGTATCGAGGCGTTCTTAGCTCTAAGGAGTTCCCTAATATCGTCGGACAATTTGAAGCGGTAAAGGAAGTCCTCCGCTACAACTTGTTTCGATGACCTATCTAATGTCGAGGTGATGTGTGACGTTAAGATGTCTATGGCTTCAGCGGTATCCTGAGGAGACGGGGTAGAGTCCGGGCTAAACGGGAGCGATGGTGGATCAGATTCAGCCAGGCTGATGCCCAGCGTGTGCCAATTCACCACAGTCCTCGTGACGGGAACGGAATCGGGAGCGCGACCGAGCTTCATAACGACGGGACGGTGGTCTGAAGCTAACTCTGAAACTACTTCGATCGAGTGTAAGCGCAGAGTTACGTTTTTTAATAACGCTATGTCGAGTATATCCGGGCGATGCGCGATATTTAGCGGGTAGTGAGTCGGGGTTAGCGGAGCGACGATATCGAAGGCGAGATCATCGACTAACGCGTCAAGCCGCCTGCCATTCGGGGTTGTAGTGTGTGAGTTCCACCTGATGTGTTTACAATTTAGGTCGCCCGCCAGAATGACAGAGCTCCCCATGCCGAGCAGCGCCTCGATATCACTGCTTAGAACGATCTTATCCGGTGGAAGATAAACGGACGCGATAACGATCGGCGCGTGTCCCGTCAGTGAGATTCGGCACACTGATGCTTCGATATTAGCGAGCGCGGGAGGATCGAGCGGAACGCAATGCAGGGCTCTTCTATAGTAAATGACGGTACCACCACCACGAGCAGAGAGCCTGTCGTTCCTGACCATGTTATAGTTCGCGATTTTAGGGTCACGGCGCGCGGGCTTAAGTAGGGTCTCCTGCACTAAAAATATATCAATTTGATGGTCACGCAAAAAGTCAGAAACCTGATCACGTTGATTTGCGAGACCGTAAGCGTTAAAAAATCCTATCGTTACGGATAGGGGCTTTATTCTACTTATATACGCCATTGATTACCGGCGGAGTGAGGGGAGGACGTACGTATTTAATGACGCGTATACGTCGGCGTATTCTTGCACAACGGCGATAAAGTGTTGTGCAGTGGAGGCAGCGCGAATGGCGTCGCCCAAAGCGTTAACGCGCTCAAAGTTGATCGACTGAAAGAAGTCGATCGCTAAAGCGAGATTGTCGGACGCGGTCGGAGGCCGCACCAACTTGAAACCCCTTCAGGTTATTCTCTTGTCGTGACCGCTGGGAATCACATACCAAATCCTGTAGACCGAATGACAAACAGTCGACGTCGCCCAAAACACGTCATTACAGCTCGTAATGTCATTACCACAAGCACCGGTCACCGTCTTCGTCGAACTCGTCGCTTACGACGAAGGGCTCGACGAGCGAATTAACCCTCAGACACAGCCCACTGAGTTTCTCGCCGGATCTTCTCAGTGGGTCGCGTTTCCGATACGGTGGTAGATTCTGCGAAGCACGGCTCTTGTTAGGGTTCGTGATAGCAACGTCGTCAGGCTTGAGCCCCGTGAGCTCACCTACTAAGTAGTTAAGGTTCCGCTGATATAGCCTCTCAGGGTTATCAGCTTAGGTAGGATAAACAAAACAAAAAAATTAGATTGGACCACACTGCTCCTAAGGGCTAAGGGATCGCCCAGGGTCGGCATCTAAAGAAGAAGACCTGTGTGCCTGTCGGATAATATGTTTATTTTTTATATTTTTTTTATTGCTTAGATGGGTAGACGAGCTCACAGCCCACCTGGTGTTAAGTGGATACTGGAGCCCATAGACATTCTACAACGTAAATGCGCCACCCACCTTGAGATATAAGTTCTAAGGTCTCAGTATAGTTACAACGACTACCCCACCATTCAAACCGCAACGCATTACTGCTTCACGGCAGATATAGGTGGGGTGAGGACTCACAAGAGGTCCTACCACAGCTTTCTCGTATTTTATTTCATTAGTAATTTGTAAGTTTGTGGTAATATGACAGAGCTTATATGCTTGAGGTACCTAATAGCACCGTTAGTGGATCGGGAGGATCCGAAATGACGTGTTTGGGGCGACGTCGACTGCTTTCCATTCTTTCCGCAGGATCGGGAATGTACTTACCGGCGGCCACGATGAGAGGGTTCTCGTGTCGTGCCGCTTTATCGAAGTGGCGCATCGACGCCGACTGCAGATACTTACTGATGGACTTTAAGTCCATGTCGTCATGGAGGTCGACGTTCCTGACGAACCACGGATCCAATCTACATTAATCACTTGACGAAAGAGGCGCTTGAATAATAGTATTTTTCTATTTTTGTAGTAGAATCATTTTCTTGTACTACAAAAATACTTCTCTATCATATTCCTAATTGCATGAATTTTAGCTTATCATAAAACTAAATTATAAATTAAACTGTTTCTCGTTTCTAATCATCTTTTGAATATGTATCGTTTGTTTAAATGGTACATTTCATTCTAAAAATTGATAACGTTTTAGAATAAAAGCGCTGTTTGTCATTCATTCGATTAATAACAGAGTTGTAAGAACCCTCAAGACATCATGAAATTCATAGTGGTAAGTTTTCTATTACAATTATATTAAGTATAAAATCTATATAGGTATATATAAATGAATTGCTGTTCGTTAGTCTCGCTAAAACTCGAGAACGGCTGGACCGGTTTGGCTAATTTTCGTCTTGAATCATTTGTGGAAGTCCAGAGAAGGTTTAAAAGGTAGATAAATATGAAAATGCACGGAATTAAATAAAAATAACAATTTTGTTTTTCCTTTGATGTGTCCCCCGTCGGACGGATTCCTTTTGTTTGTTTTAAGTTTATTTTATACAATAGTTTTAGGTCTTATATTTATCGATTGAGGCACTACGAAGTCTGCCGGGTCAGCTAGTAATTTTAACTTCATAGTCATAAAAACTTAGAAATGTTTGTAGAATTTATGAAACGAAAGAAAGATCCAGAATTATGTTAAATACTTGTCTAATTGTCCAAGGTACAAACCCTAATAAGGTACTAATATTTTACAGCTCTTAGATATCTCGCTTGTGTTCAAAGCGACTGGCACGATTGAGCAATAATATCGGGTACTCTATACCTCGATTTTTATTTCATTTTATTTATTTATTTATTTATTAGGCAAACAATGCACATTACAAGATAAAAAAAGACAGATAATAAAGAACAACAATTCAAAAATATCTGACTTGTAACTTAGGCCATGTGCGCACGACTAATCAAGATAAATATGCTAAATACACAATGTTCCTTACAACTATAGAATAAAATAATACTAGAGGTCCCGCAGTAGTCGAAATTCGACTATAATTAATTGTAATTGTAAGTTTGTACACTATTATGATTGTATTTTATACTACATTATAAAAAATATTAACAAAGACAAACAATATTTAATCATATTCTCAATTTGACAACAGAGTCAAGAACAAAAGTTTGACAATAATTTTTTTTTTTTTTTTGTCAGGAGTAAATCGCCGGACTTCCGCCCTTTTCTGGGGATACTGGGCGGGGTATGTCAGAGTCGAACTGACTAAAACCTCCTGTCGCTCAACAACCAACGTCCAAACCTCGCATGAGACAGAACTCATGACAAGGCAAAGGGGGGAAAGTGAAGCGTTTAGTGCGGAGCACATCTCTCCCATCACCCTCCCCCTCGGGACGCCGGACTGGCGGTCGTCGGCGCCACGACCACCAGCCCTCTCGGTCGGCAGACTGTCCGAAGCCCGCCTAGATGGCGCCGGTTAGAGTGGGTTACCCTACGGAATACCCCGCTGGGCCAGAACCAGCGTGGGTCGAGGATAGCCGGCCTTCCATCACCCGGATGCTCTTGCGTAAAACGCGTGCAGAGCAGCTTGCACGTCGTCTTCTTAGGCCCCCCTCGCCGGTCCCCAGACCGACATGTGAGGGGGACCCGAAATACTTAGAGGGCCAGGACTTGGGCGAGATCTGCCTCCCTGGCCTCCGCTCGACGGCGGCGGGATTGCGCGTCTCTCACGCGCCCCGCCGCCTCTTTCTGCGAGATGGTGCACTCGCAGAAGTCGAGCATTTCCTTCCATTGACAATACATAGTATACATGCGTGTGTGCGTCAAATACATGGTATGTAGTGTGTGTAATGTTTTCTTTATTGATTTAATGTATCTTTTATGAATTATTTAAAAAAAATATTAGCATTGTGCACTCCTTCTCTATATTCTCTATAAGTGTGGAAAATTTCATACTCCTCCGTTCGCGCAATTTTCGTAAAAAGGGATACAAAGTTTTTGCTTCACGTATTAATATATAGAATTATAATGTCAGTATAGTAATTTGTTTATTTGTTACGCGGTCACGTTTTCACTATATAAGTAGGTACTCAACGTAATTAGATGCGCGTTGTCAGGGGTAGAGAAAGAGTTATAGAGTTGGATGGAGCAAAAAAGAAATTCCCTAAGTATATTGTCGACAGTAACGCGAGCAAATGTACATTAAAATGTATCTAAATACAGTCAGACTTCTGTTGCAGAATGCTGGTGCGTATTCTTTACCGATACTATTTACGACGCCCCAGAGAAGATATCTGCTGTTGCTACTCTAGCCCGCTAACAAGATCTTATTAACATAAATTAACATTATAATTTGGGAATAGTGGATTAGAAGTGGGTAATACTGGTGGTAGGACCTCTTGTGAGTCCCCACGGGTAGGTACCACCGCCCCGCCTATTGCTGCCGTAAAGCAGTAATCGGGTTAAAGGGTGGGGCAGCCGTTGTACTGTAAAACATCTTAAAACTCTTGTCTCTAGGTGGGTGGCGGCATTTACGTTGTAAATGTCTATGGACTCCGGTAACCACTTAACACCAGGCGGGCCGTGAACACTTCTACCCACCTAAGCAATAAACAAAAGAAGTTTGGGAAACTATTTAAAATCCTCTAGAACGATTAATTCAAGCGCCAATCTCTTTCAGCTCCTCCTTTGCTTCGTCGCGTTCCTAGCTGTGGTCCAGACGGAGCCGCTGCCCATCGTCAGCAGCATAGCCACCGCGGGCGGAGCCGGCGAGGATGTTGCTGCATCCGCCCTGTCTCAACACCAGGGTGGTAGAACTTACGCAAGCGGCCGCTCGCACGTGTCAAGGGGAGTGGCTTCAGCATCAGCCGCCAGTGGCTAGATTATGAAATGTTGAATGGAGAAGTGACAATAAAATGAATTGACATATACCAAACTTTACTGGTGTACTTAAGACCATATCTTTACCCGGTATCTTTTGATATCCTGCCAAGAACTTCAGTTTTAAAATAATACTCTGATATTCCTGACGCATCCACTTCGATAAAGTGGCATGACACGAGAACCTTCTCATCGTGGACGCCGGTAAATACATCCACGATCCTGCGGACATAATGGAAAGCAGTCGACGTCGCCCCAAACACGTCATTTCGGATCCTCCCGATCCAATAACGGTGCTTTTAGGTACCGCAAGCACCGGTCATTGTTCTCGTCGAACCCGTCGCTTGCGACGAAGGGCTCGACGAGTAAATTAACCCTCAGACACAGCCCACTGAGTTTCTCGCCGGATCTACTCAGTGGGTCGTGTTTCCGATCCGGTGGTAGATTCTGCGAAGCACGGCTTTTGCTAACACGATTAGCAACGTCGTCCGGCTTGAGCCCCGTGAGCTCACCTACTAGTTAAGGTTACTCTGAAATAGCCTCTCAAGGCTATCAGCTCAAGTAGGAAAAAAAACTGACGCGTGTATTATTATGTAAGCACCTTCAAAAGTGCTTTCGTATTTAGCGTTAGTCAACGCGCACAGTTCTATTCCTAGCATCATTACAAGTGACGTCATTTGTAGTTAAGTGAAATTTAAGTAAGCCGTAAATACATATTAAGCAGATATTTACTGTAGCCATGGATAGAACGACCTCGCGGCTTCTGTAGATACCGAGGCACAGAGACATGACTCAATATGACTACCCGCCTCAAACCTTGAGGCTTGAGGTCGGCATCACAATTATACTGTACAGCTAGTCGTCGCTCTATAGGACGGAAACGAATTCATTGAGTAGCAATATTTATGGCTTATCGTGTATGAGCTCCGATAACCATTTAAAATCATATACAAGTAAGTCCGTCCCCCATCTAAGCAATAAATAAATAGCTGCCCCACGCTGTATCATGGCACAAGCAAGCTGTAGGCAGCGGCTTGGCTCTGCCCCTGGCATTGCTGAAGTCCATGGGCGACGGTAACCACTCACCATCATGTGGGCCGTATGGTCCTCTGCCTACAAGGACAATAAAAAAAATAAAAAAAATCGCTGTTACCTACTTTTTTTTTTTTCCCTGCCTAAGTTGATAGCCTTAAGAGGCTATTTCAGCGTAACCTTAACTAGTAAGTGAGCTCACGGGGCTCAAGCCGGAGTGATGTCAACACTGGCCCAATCAAGAGCAGTGCTTCGTAGAATCTACCACCGGATCGGAAACGCGATCCACTGAGAAGATCCGGCGAGAAAATTAGTGGGCTGTGTCTATAAGCCCTAAGGTACCTAAAAGCACCGTTAATGGATCGGGAGGATCCGTAATGACGTGTATCTACTGATGCGAGCTTACAGTTCGTCCTGCCATAAATACCAATTGGCGATCGCAGTACGCTTTTATGATACTTGGGCCCTTGGGGGAATTCTCTAATTGCCTTATCACACCCAGGGGACGATTTGGAGGGGGGCAGATCAGACACAGGGGGACCGGTTACAAAAAATGCAATAAAACATCACGCTACGGCAAGTTACTTTTATTAAATTAACTATAACAAATATTACTATAATTAATTGATTCATTCCATGAGGTTCATTTGGATGATAAAACTTCCACAGGGCAAATGACCAACAGTATGTAAGGTATTCTCTGACGTCTGAGAGGCAACGAGACGACCGGAGGACAGTTTCTCTGAACTAAGCTCAACCCGCGTCTTCTATTGACACACATATAGTCATAAGTTTAGCAAATTCAACTGCGCAAATCGATGCCTCCAATGAACACTACTCTATCTCCAAATTCGTAGGTTTACAGGAGGAGCGCTTAAACGAAAAAAGTTGATAAAATCTTTATTATTGCAGATATATTTATGGTTTTTTCTTGTGTAACTAGCTGATTTACTGTTGCTTCGAACCCCATTAATAATGAATTTGTAATACTTTTAAAATGGTGAAGCGATTTGCGTGAAAAACGAAAATTTCAAAATTTTGAGTTAGAGCAGTGTTCATTGGGGACATCGAAATTCTTATTTGGACCTCCATCCATATCTATACACATTTCTACATACATATCGTTGGTCACTTACCACAAAATGAGCAACACGCTCACCGGTAAAACGCCGACATTAACGTACGATCTAACAATCAGTTCATTTTGTTTTTTTTTTAATTAATTAATATCTAATTACAAATCGATTTATGTACTCACGCCAATTAGTTTACACTGTGGCCTAACAGCTTGTGAATATAAAAATACCCACAAAACGTTACTAAAATATTGATCAACTTTTTAAATTGAATATAGAAAAGGTTTTTGCACAGTTTGTCTTGAAAGAAGCATCTAGAGTTTAATCATATTTTAATAATTTATTAGTTAATTCATGCTCATAAGGATTAAGGAGGGTAGACGTAAGGAGAACCAGTTCAGTGTATTAAAAAGTTTCCGCTGAAAGGGACCAATTAAGATGGCGCCACTGTAGCAAGTGGAGGGCTTTTAAATAGAGCGCCTTAATTTTTTTTTTTATTGCTTAGACGAGTGGACGAGCTCACAGGTCACCTGGTGTTAAATGGTTACTGGAGCCCATAGACATATACGATGTAAATGCGCTACCCATCTTGAAATATAAGTTCTAAGGTCTCAAGTATAGTTACAACGGCTGCCCCACCCTTCAAACCGAAACGCATTACTGCTTCACGGCAGAAATAGGCGGGGCGGTGGTACCTACCCGCGCGGACTCACGAGAGGTCCTACCACCAGTAAACTAGCACACTTCACTCTGTTTATAGCTGCTCCTCCTCGCGTCGTTTCCTCACTGCTGAGGGTCGTGACCATTATAATTCGACATGATTTTACTCCTTGTGATGTCCCGCCAGCGCCTCCGATCATTGGCCGCATGAAGGGCGCTTTATAGCTGCTATATTCATATAATTTCCACTTCCTACACTAGCGCTATTTCGGTGAGTCTTCCAACAATAACTTGCTTTTACACGTGGATACTATTACAACTTGTCCCCTATACAAGATGGCGCTCCTTACCTCTACCCTCCATAATGAAGATAATCTCTATATATGAAAATGAATTGCTTTTCGTTAGACTCGTTAAAACTCGAGAACGGCTGAACCGATTTGGCTAGTGCATCAATCGATAAATAAAAGATCTAAACTTTTGTATAAAATAAACTTAAAACAAACAAAAGGAATCCGTCCGACGGGGGACACATCAAATGGAAAACAAAATTGTTATTTTTATTTAATTCTGAGCATTTTCATATTTATCTACCTTTTAAACCTTCTCTGGACTTCCACAAATAATTCAAGACCAAAATTAACCATTGGTTCAGCCGTTCTCGAATTTCAGCGAGACTAACGAACAGCAATTCATTTTTATATATATAGATATATAGATTACGCATATGCAACTTAAGTTTCACAACAGGGGTCTCGTGAAAAAATATAAATTATTAGCAAAGAGTTCTTCAAAGCGTTCGAAGTAACAACACCGCTCTGTTTACGAAAACTAATACCGCCCCCCTCACTCTGCTGCAGCCAATTTTCAACCTTTAGATTCCTGATCGAGTTCGCCATCCTTGGCGGCCGTGTGTCACTGGCTGTTTGCCAGCTCGTCCATTCTGCATCTGAAGAGTAAAAACCATGTTTATATTGCTTCAACATCAGGTGGTATTTGGTAACAAAGAGTACGAAGTGGTAACAAAGAGTACGAAGTGGTAACAAAGAGTACGCAGTGGTAACAAAGAGTACGCAGTTTTTTTTTATTGCTTAGATGGGTGGACGAGCTCACAGCCCACCTAGTGTTAAGTGGTTACTGGAGCCCATAAGCATCCACAACGTAAACGCGCCACCCACCTTGAGATATAAGTTCTAGGGTCTCAGTATAGTTACAACGGCTGTCCCGCCCTTCAAACCGAAACGCATTACTGCTTCATGGCAGAAATAGGCGGGGCGGTGGTACCCACCCGTGCGGACTCACAGGAGGTCCTACCGCCGGTAATTACGCAAATTATAATTTTTGCTGGTTTGATTTTTATTGCACGATGTTATTCCTTCACCGTGGAAGTCAATCGTGAACATTTGTTGAGTACGTATTTCATCAGAAAAATTTGTACCCGCCTGCGGGATTCGAACACCGGTGCATCGCTACATACGAATGCACCGGACATCTTATCCTTTAGGCCACGACGACTACTAAGTTTACGACGACTATCCCTCCCCTCCAAAGTGGAAGTATCGCGCTTTGCAGAGAGAAGCATGGCAGGCAGGGCCACCAGTGTGCGTTTACTTTAAAAGCGTTAAAGCTGTCTGGTGTTCTATAATTTATCATACACCGTCATTTTTACCACTAAAATTTTTGCGACATATTTTTTTTTTATTGCCCTTGTAGGCAGACGAGCATACGGCCCACCTGATGGTGAGTGGTTACCGTCGCCCATGGACTTCACCAATGCCAGGGGCAACGCCAAGCTGCTGCCTACCGCTTAATACTCAAACTTATTCGATCAAAGCTTTTTCTGCCTTGAGATTTTCTATCATCCACTGACGATGTCAACCACGCACTTAAGCATTTCTGTAAGCTTGAAAGTAACTAGTAATGTCCATGACATTGACAGCGACAGTGTAACTGACAGCCCACCGGCGGTCACCCATTCCATTTCACAGACACCTCGCTCACCTGACGGCCATCTCGGCTACCTCGAGACTCGGATAATCCAGTTCTTTAACCAGGCACAGCACGGCTGACAGTAAATTGGAATTCTGAAACGACAAAAAAAATACCGGCTGAAAATAAAAATTTGGTGGCAACCCTAAATACATAATTTACGCTTTACATTGCGCGCTTCGATGTATTGAAACACATTTTGATTTTGTCACACACTCTGAACTTGTTCTCGGCCCACCTGATGTTTAGTGTTTATTGAACCGCACAGACATGACAGCGTGAACGCCGCCACGGATGGTATAATATACACACCTCGAGATATAAGTTCTAAGGTCTCAGTATAGTTACAACGGCTGCCGCACCCTTCAATCCGAAACGCATTACTGCTTACTTTTTGGCGGGAACGCGAGGAGTGAAGTTTGTGTGATTTGTTTTATTTTGTCTATTTAGTGTTTCTTCGGGCTTAAATATGTAATAACGGTGGTTTATTAACTGTTTAATATCTGTGAAAGTGCACAAATGTGGAAAAATGAAACAAAGCCGCTGGACGTAACTTCTCGCAATCCTCCAAAAAGTCCACTGAAATAATCTCAGTAAATGACCACTGTAAAATAATAAGATTATATTTCATCCCATATCATCTCATCTCATCTCATTTCATTTAATTTCATCCCAGTTGGTTAATGTCTCAAATTAATCATCTTCATTTCCTTCCATTCCTTTTATTATTTTTCATAAAAATAAGAATATAAATTTTAATAAGACATGACTTAAAGGTCTTAGTTACCAGATCATAAAATCACTTAAAAAAAGCATTACTGGTTCACGGCAGAAATAGGCAGGGTGGTGGTACCTACTCCTGTGGACTCACAAGTCGTCCTACCACCAGAAAATATGTGTCTGTAGGTCAATATATCCCAAACTGATTACCCTGGTGACCGGTCTCCTGGTGAAACCCCTGTGCTCCGCCATCACGGCCGAGGGGTACTCTCGCTCGCGCGCGCTGCACCTGTCCTGCTCCCACACCTCCGACCGGGGCTGCGGCATCTGCTGGTACGACTCCGACCTGAACAGACAATGCACGTCAGCGAGGGCGGGTTGGGTGGGGGGGGGGACTGCACACCTATACCGCGGCACTCACCTGTCCGGCTTCTCGTAGTACGGCTCGTGGTAGTGGTGCGGGGGGGAGACCACGCCCCCCGCCGGCCCCGCGCCCCCCGCGCCCTGTCTGCACTCGCCGTTAGACGAATACGAATACTCCTAGGGAAGAAAGCAACGTGAAAAATTACTGGTGGTAGGACCTCTTGTGAGTCCGCACGGGTGGGTACCACCACCCTGCCTATTTCTGACGTGAAGCAGTAATGCATTTCGGTCTGAAGGGCGGGGCAGCCGTTGTAACTATATTTGAGACCTTAGAACTTATATCTCAAGGTGGGTGGCGCATTTACGTTGTAGATGTCTATGGGCTCCAGTAACCACTTAACAGGTGGGCTGTAAGCTCGTCCAACCATCTAAGCAATAAAAAAAAAGAACATCTGTGAGCGCTACTGACGCATGCCACCCCACTGAGTTCACCAATAACGGTGCGCGATGGAAACAATCTCCGCGCTGTAGATTGCCGCGTCGAAGCCGGCGGCGGCGGGTAGCGGGCGGTGCCACCGACAAATGTACACGTTACAAAACGTTAACTGTAGTGCGAGACTCGCGTGCGACAGAGACAGAGCACAATCGATTACAATTTCCGATAAAACAACTTCATTTCGTTCGTATCTAATTCATAATAATATAATAAAGTTACGCACTAATAAATAAAGATTTGATTGAAGCATAATAATCTAAACCGATCTAGCCATTTGTTATAATACAAAACAAAAAAATCTATTTTCACTATAAACAACAATACATTGCTATTGCTTCGGCCATAGCTTATGATATACATATTTTCCCTGCGTATTCGAGGGTAGTTTGAGGGGCTATTCCTACCACGCTAAGTACGTAAGTGAATTCACAGGCTAAGCCTGAGAAAATTTGCTGAAACTAGTCCTAGCAAGAGCAGTGCTTCGCAGAATCTACCACCGGATCGGAATCGCGACCCACTGAGAAGATCCGGCGAGGAACTCATTGGGCTTATATATATTAATACCTTGACAGACTGTGCCGAGAAGGAGTGCCGCAGTGTGCCGCTGTCCGGGGACCGCGGACCGCTCCGGTGCTGAAAGCGTCCACAGATACACATTACGTCACTAAATGTATCCAACGTGGAAAACGAAACGAAGGTAGTCGGACAACTACGAGACACGCGTCGGGTCATTGACCCCGGAGCCGACTGGAAGCAACTGACCACGCATTGTCCTCTAAAGAGGGTAGTTTCATTTCAGTTTCATTCCCTGCGTGTTGCGATACAATTTCAAAGGATCCAAACATAATAATAATAATACTAATAATAAAGTATTTAGACTTGGCCCACGAGACTACCGGCACTACCGCCATGTGGTATGTGGCTTAATCCGACAAAAATTTAAGGGGGGTATTATTAAATCGATGACCCTAAATAGGAGCCGGTGTCGCTACTTACTTCATAGTGAGATCTCGTCATGGCGGGGTGCTCGTATCGCTCGTCTGAGTCGGGCGACACTCTGGCGACTGTCGTGCGACGCGTCGGTGACATCGGGCACTAGCGACAGAATGCAATAGCTTGATTTAGATTTACAATCCCTGATTAAGAGGAAAGGAGAGCTGTAGATAGTGCAAATACCAAATACTGCTGGTGGGACGTGTTGGAAGTTAGTCCGCATGGGTAGGTACCACCACCCTGCCTATTTCTGCCGTGAAGCAGTAACGCGTTTCGGTTTGAAGGGTAGGGCAGCCGTTGTAACTGACACCTTAGAACTCATATCTCAAGGTGGGTGGCGGCATTTACATTGTAGATGTCTATGGGCTTAAGGTAACCTAAGCAATAAAAAATAATGTTCTGGTCCTATTCGGGATGTAATTAATAGTTATGTTGGCAGGAGAATGATGATGATGATGAGTAGACCTTAGTGGTTAGATGTCGCTAGTGTTATCGTAGCTATGGAGTCAGTACTTGGTGTTAGGGATGCGATATTAAAACATAAAATATCGATGTTTTAAAATCGATATTGCATTATATAAAACATCGTAACATCGATGTCACGGACACATATAGAAATTCTGCTGGCTGGTTCAACTCTATATCAACAGCGCAATAGCTTGAAAGGTCCTGCTCTTTCCAAGTTATTATTTTTACAGTCAATTAACAAAAAGTATTGGAACTTATAACGTATACCTATGCCCTAATATCTTCAATTTATTTTTCATTATGTTGAATTATGAAAACGTTTTGATTTTATAGTTGTCTTATTAATTGATCAATGTTTGCAAAAAAGATCGATGTTGGCTGGCTTTACTGGTGGTAGGATCTGTTGTGAGTCCGCGCGGGTAGGTACCACCGCCCTGCCTATTTCTGCCGTGAAGCAGTAATGCATTTCGGTTTGAAGGGCGGGCAGCCGTTGTAACTATACTTGAGACCTTAGAACTGATATCTCAAGGTAGGTGACGCATTTACGTCGTAGACGTCTATGGACTCCGGTAACCTCTTAACACCTGGTAGGCTGTGAGCTCATCCACCCATCTAAGCAATAAAAAGAAAGGATTGTGTGGTTTTATGAAACCACGGTAAAAGTGAAACTTTTTTTTACGTTATAGACATTTAACTCTGACAAACAACATTTACATTAAACACTGAGCGTGGATCGCTGGCACAAATAGTCTATACACTACACTGTCAGCTGCTGCGAGCTATAGGCGCCGCCATATTGGCCTTGGCTGCTCTGACGAGCGCCTTTCACTTTATCCCTACTCCGCGGCCGACAGTCACGCGACATGCGACACACAAACGAAAAAGGTTTGAAACGATGTAATAAAAGTTTCACTTTCACAAAATCGTGCTTAATAAACATCGAGAATCGATGTTCTGCTATAGATGTGATTATCGATGTTTTTCCATCATCGGACATCCCTACCTGGGGTGCGTCCAGGCGCTGCGCCTCGAGCTGGTCCGGGCCCTCAGAGCTGTCGCTGCCGGCGGTCTGCGCGCACCGCACACACGTGTTAGCACATCACTCGTTAGAAGGTTTAGTTGCAGTCACAGAGACACGTGCGAAGAGGGGGGAAGGTTACTCGAATCAGTCGACACGAGGTCAGATCTAGTTTTTATGGGTTCGCGGGTGACTCCCAAAACTTCTAAGCTATGCAGTGCAATTTTAAACACAATATTGAAATCAATAATAGTTTAAAAAACTAACAATATACGCCTTTATAGAAAATCCAACTAAAAACTAGAAAATAAATTTAATAAATAATTTAATAAATTTTCTATAAAAGCGTATTTTAAACTATTATTTATTTTTTAGGAGAATTTCAATTTTTTCAACTTTTTTTTAAATTTTTTGTTTAATATGAATTGCCATCGGTTCTCAATAAATATAGGTACCAAATTTCGAGTCAATCCGACGTTTTGAAGGCGGTCAAAATCATGTTCAAAGATTCCGTTACAAACATACATACGTCTGAAGCTGATAAAAGCGTATTAAAAAAAGTCAATTTAAATTATTTCTAAATTCTCCAATATTTAAAAAAAAATTCTTAAAAATTTTCTATTTGAAATTACGGTTATCTGACCTTATGTCTCTGAGTTACAGATTAGCTTACATAGAGTTAGAGATAAGGCGCATATTGTAAGTCATCGGTCGTCCGGTCCAGTGGAGTGTCAGAATTTTCATTAAATTTAATCGTTCGTCCGTTTACATTGACGTTACAAAAGACTCTCACACAGTTAACTTTAACCCATTGAGTGCGAACCGTCGATAGATCGACTCTCTATTATTCCGTATAAAGTGCGGAGCGTCGGAATACCGACTATTGAGCAGTTTGATTAAAGATACTAGTAACATTATTAATAAGTTATTAACATTTATACATATAAATAACCATTTTCAAATTATTTTGCTGTGAATTTAGCATTGATTTTTATATTTCAAGTTAAAGCTTTTGTTACGGGTTTTGTTTTTCAAAAATCCTTTAGCAGTTTATTTATTTATCACAAGAAGAACCAACAGCCAACTAACATAATATAATAGTATAACAAATAATAGAAACAAAAAGCCAACTAAAGGTCCTCACCTATATAAACAAATTAAAACATTAGAGAAGTAAAGAAATCAAAAGCAATCAGCAAGCAAGAAACAACATAAGCAAAGGAGGATCACACCAGACTAATTTAAATGAGCACTTATATATAAATGTCACAAATTTATAAAAAAAAGTTTTAAATTTCTGCAAAATATGTGAAAATACACTTAGCACTAAAAGGGTTAAAGTTTAATGGCGAACGTATCTTATTTTTTTTAAGGTACTTTATGACCTGGTAACTAAGACTTTTAGGTCATGTCTTATTTCAATTTATATTCTTATTTATATAAAAAAATGATAATTTGGAGTGAAATGAAATGAATATGATTAATTTGAGACATTATCAACTGGGATGAAATTAAATGAAATGAGATGGGATGAAATATAATCTCAGTAAAATGTTGGTGAGATTTTTTCAGTGGACTGTTTGGAGGATCCTGAGAAGTTACATCTAGCACACATTTGTGCATTTTCACAGATATTAAAAAAATAATAAACCACCATTATTACACATTTAAACCCGAAGAAACACTAAATAGACAAAATAAAACAAATCTCACAACTTCACCCCTCGCGTTCCCGCCAAAAAGTCGCACGCATCTTATCAAGTAGACCTCACACAGACTTGACGAATGGTTAATCTTTTATTGGTTGCATTAGTAACAGAGACGTACAATATGCGCCCGGGTTAAGAGCAAACGATCCAATTTAAGGCGGTCGACACGACACGATAAAATGTTGTAACGATATCGGACATCACGTGTAGAGATGCAGATGAAGATCAAGGATTTTAAATATTAAGCTGGTAATAGCCTGTTCGTTTGCTCATCAGAGGATACAGCCACCCCCAGCTGCTATTACAACCCCATTTTCACTTTACATCCAAACTGTAATTTCAATCAAATATAATTTAACACAACTTTTTTTACTGGTGGTAGGATCTCTTGTGAGTCCGCACGGGTAGGTACCACCACCTCGGCTATTTCTGCCGTGAAGCAGTAATGCGTTTCGGTTTGAAGGGTGGGGCAGCCGTCGTAACTATACTTGAGACCTTAGAACTCATATCTCAAGGTGGTTGGCGCATTTACGTCGTAGATGTCTATGGGCTTCAGGAGTTACTTAACACCAGGTGGGCTGTGAGCTCGTCCACCGATCTAAGCAATAATAATAAAAAAATCGGAACCACATGATGCCAAAACGATAAATCGTGTCGTCCGTCGTTTTTGTCGTGTCGTGTCGTGTGAACGCTCCCGAACACGCTTCACGTGCCCAATTCACATGCACGCCATATACACACGTAATAAATAATCACATACCTGTTCAAGCCTATTGTTCGGTGGTCTGGTGTAGAACTGCTCCGACTCCCGCTCCGGACTGGACTCGCACGACCTCTGCCGTCTGTACTGACTGTACGTTTCTTGCTGAAACCAAATCGTATCAATGCCGGTCGGAAGAGTGGGCTCGGGTTGGTACCGACATCCTGAGATCATTTCAACAATGTTAAAAGGATACCGGAATCCTCAGATAAATCCTAAGTCTCAATGGCATAGCTGAATAGGTATGATGGTAATGTGAGGAGAGAGCGTCGTAAAAAGACTCGAATGGACTGAGTAATAGAGAATATGCGAGGGAAGGGTGTGGGTGCTGATAATAGTGTTACGCCGGTAAGAGTAACGCCATCTATCGCCGAATAGTCGAACGAATATCGAAGGAATTTCGAAGTCGTCGTGGCCTAACGGATAAGACGTCCGGTGCATTCGTGTTGAAGCGATGCACCGGTGTTCGAATCTCAGGCGGGTACCAATTTTTGTAATGAAATACGTACTCAACAAATGTTGTGAGTCCGCGCGGGTAGGTACCACCACCCTGCCTATTTCTGCCGTGAAGCAGTAATGTGTTTCGGTTTGAAGGGTGGGGCAGCCTTTGTAACTATACTTGAGACCTTAGAACTTATATCTCAAGGTGGGTGGCGCATTTACGTTGTGGATGTCTATGGGCTCCAGTAACCACTTAACACCAGGTGGGCTGTGAGCGCGCCCACCCATCTAAGCAAAAAAAAAAAAGGATCTAGTAGCCTCTAGAATGCTCGAGAAGTACAACGCCATCTATTGTCAGATAGCGGAAACTATTACTAGAGATGTGTGAATTATTCTCGATAATTCTAGGGATGGGGTATCAGCTATAAATGCGCTGTAGAGATGCCACGCAGTCAGTCAGTAATCGAAACTACTAACACTTTAGGATCACCTGAAGCGAAGCGGAACAAGCGGATTGAGAGTTTTAAAGTGTCTGTGAAGTGTTTAAGTGTTCTAAGTGTTGAATACAGTTTTTAGTTGTACTTTGGTGAAATTTGATTTATCCCGAACCCCAGCGCGTAACGATAGGACTGAATGGAAAAGAGGACAAGCTGCACTGACCTCGCATAGTGGACTAAGGACAACAAAGTGGTAACTGCTAATCCATTTTTTTTTCTATGTCAGCGTGACCGGGCGAGTAAGTGTGCTCACGAGGCTCAAGCCGGGAGTGATGCTAACACTGGCCTTAACAAGAGCAGTGCTTCGCAGAAACTACCACCGGATCGGAAACGCAACCCACTGAGAGGATCCGGAGAGAAACTCAGTGGGCTGTGTTTGTGGGTTAATTTACTCGTCGAGCCCTTCGCCGCAAGCGACGGGTTCGGCGAGGACGGTGATCGCTGCTTGTGGTACCTAAAAGCACGATTAATGGATCGGGAGGATCCGTAATGACGTGTTTAGGGCGACGTCGACTGTTTACCATTCGATCTACAGGATCGGGTATGTTGCTAATCGATGCTGGTTCAAAATACGCCATCCTACCAAGACTTAACAGACCAGCCTTATTCCTCAAATGTGGTCTGGAGGTGCCTTGAGCGTTCGACCCTGGTATTCCTGAAATCCACAGTCGAAAGTAACCATTGACCATCAGGTGCACTGTAAGCCACATCTATGTGCCTTTATAAATAAACAGGGATATTTACCGGTTGGGGGTAGCCTTCGTCGTCAGAGTCCGGGATGTGAGCCCCGCGGCGCATCGCCTCCTGGACCTGTAATGGTTAACTTCGCGTGATGAAGATGAACGAGATGACGAATTGACACACAAAGGCTCACACACTAGCTAACGTATTAAATTCTGGTCCTAAGCTGCGTAGGAATTGTTTCGAGGTCATTCTATCTTCGGAGCCTAACACGTCTCCATAATACTGCGACTTCACGGCCGATTTTGTAATTGACCTACTCCTGAAAGGTCCGCCTGCCTCGCCGCAGAAATAGAGGTGTGGTACCTACCCGTGCGGACTCGCCATCAGTATACCATACACCACACGAAAATAGTTGAGTAATTGTAGTATACATGTATGTAAATATATGTGAGCTGTCCTGAAATGCTCGTAGCCGCAATGGTTTTTAATGGTAATCTTGTGAACCCTCACGGGTAGGTCTCGCCCCCCTACCTATTTTGGCGTCGAAAAGTAAAGCAGTCCCGTTTGAAGGGAGTATGGAGAGTTAGAGAACTCATATCATGGCTACTTCGTTGTACATGAGCTACCGCTTCTGCGGAAGTCAGCCGAGTGGTCTGCAACGACCGACACGACCTACTCTCTCCAGTCGATATCGGATACCCCGACGGACGCGACGAGGGCAGTCCACGAAAAAGCGGTACAACCAACAAAGCCTTCCAATCATTATTTCGTGTAGTCACAAAACGCCGAACCTAAGCGGCGTTGGCTACTCCTCGCTGGTCCTCACCTCGTCCGGTTGTACTGGCACATTGTCTAGCTTCTCCAAGTTCGGCAGGTTCCTCAGCACCGTCATTCTGTACCTGGAATTAAAGATATAAACGCTAGTTGCAAACGTTATCCGTTAAGGCATACCGAATCATTACCCACCCATTCAAACTTTTTTTTTTTTAAGGGATTTTATGACCTGGTAACTGAGACCTTTAAGTCATGTCTTATTTTAATTTATATTCATATTTTTATGAAAAATGATATTATGGAGTGAAATGAAATGAAGACGACTAATTTGAGACATTAATCAGCTGGGATGAAATTAAATGAAATGAAATGGGATGAAATATAATCTCAGTAAAATGGTGGTCATTTACTAAGATTTTTTCAGTGGACTTTTTGGAGGATCCCGAAAAGTTACGTCCAGCGGCTTTGTTTCATTTTTCCACATTTGTGCACTTTCACAGATATTAAACAGTTAATAAACCACCATTATTACACATTTAAACCCAAAGAAACACTAAATAGACAAAATAAAACAAATCACACAACTTCACTCCTCGCGTTCCCGCCAAAAAGTACCCATTCAAACTATTACAAAATCTTCGACTACCCACATTCTAAGTTTATCGACAAGGTTTCGTTCAAACCTACCATTTCCTAGTGTTGTTTCATCAGAAACACAAACAAGGGATAAATCTTCGCTCAACGCATCCATCACGTGTGGCATTCGGGACCAGATTAAACAACACGTCATATGTCAGTACAGAACGGTGGGTACATACTATGATGATGTCATTTGTGGCTAACGTAACACCAAAAGCAGCTTGACGTAACGAAAATATTAGATTATAATAATATTATAAAGAGAAAAGATTTGTTTGTTTGTTTGTTTCGAATAGGCTCCGAAACTACTGGACCGATTTGAAAAATTCTTTTTCCATTAGAAGCCGACATTGTCCCACATGAACATAGTCTACTTTTAAAAAAAAAAAAATATTTTATTTTTTTGGTTTCATGTGTGTTTTAATGTTTCCGAAGCGAAGCGAGGGCGGGTCGCTAGTTAGATTATAAATGGTAATCGAAACTTTATTCCCCAAACGCTACTGCAAAGGTCCTTATCAAGATTATTAGGTAAATGAAATTAATGGACTTTTTTTTTATTGCCTTTGTAGGCAGACGAGCATACGGCCCACCTGATGGTAAGTGGTCGCCGTCGCTCAAGGACGTCAGCAATGCCAGGGGCAGAGCCAAGCCGCTGCCTGCCATTAAGTACTCTCCGCAAGCCTCGTTTGAAGAAGGACATGTCATAGCGCTCGGAAAACACCGCGGAGGGGAGTTCATTTCAAATTCCATTTTTCTTCGTGTATTATGTTTTACCAAAAGATATCATTCGAAATCTATTCAGTTTTTTTTTCTGATGCTCACACAGTCATGATTTAAAGGTCATTAATTTTAATTACCATTTACATTGCTCTGTTAATTGCAGTGCGGTTGTCATCATGACATATTCAAACTTCATAGGAGCGTATTTCCACTTACTCGGGATGTTGCGTGCAGGGGTTTTCGTCCAGCCAGAGGTTGGTCAGGTCCGGTAAATGCCTCAGATGACGGATTTCGTTCAGCTCCCTGATCTCGTTTTTCCTGATGTAAAGCTCCCGAAGACGCCGGCAGCCCGCGAAATCGCCCAGCGTCCTGATTTTGTTGATACTGGAACCAGATATTTATTTATTTATTAAGTTGCACCAACAAAGAGATCATCAATACAAAACATTGAACAATTGACAAAAGTTCATGGCAGATGTCACCTCAATTATAGGTGCAATCGACAGTGCATTAACATCAAAAATAAAAAAAATTATACAGCTAACATTTGATTACATTTCATTCATTGCTTAAGATTAATTTATATTTAATTGGGAGATGATCCGCGACAGATTTTTCCTGTAAGTTGTGAGACAACTCCGAAGGAACACTGATATATTTTCGGATCCTTGTAATACGTACATAAAGTCATTACTTGGAGCCCTGTTTCTTTTTCTTTTATTGCTTATTTGGGTGGACGAGCTCACAGCCCACCTGATGTTAAGAGGTTACTGGAACCCATAGACATCTACAACGTAAATTCTCAGTATAGTTACAACGGCTGCCCCACCCTTCAAACCGAAATGCATTACTGCTTCACGACAGAAATAGGCAGGGTGGTGGTACCTACCCGTGCGGGCTCACAAGAGATCCTACCACGAGAACGACGTTACTGATATCGATTAGCTTTTTTTTATTGCATTGATTGGTGAACAGGCAAGGTATGTAAAAGAAGGCCCAGAGGCTGAAATCCAATGCCCTGGTCGAATTAGATACGGTCTCCTTTAAACACTTCGGTCCAAGATGCCATCCACGCAGCTGAGATCCGGAAGATCCGTAATGATGTGTTTAGGGCGACGTCGACTGTTTACCATTCTGTCCACAAGATCATAAAGCAATACAGAATCAACTACGCAGAACTACTGCGATCTGTGTATTTCCGGGCTCTTGAAAGCGAAGTCTACAACTGAGATGGTGCTCTTTACTTACTATCCACCATACATAACAGGCAGAATTACCCGGGGAGGTGGGCGGGGGTTAAAGAACATACAAATTTGAAAATTAACAAATCAACGCTATTGGTCAATAGTCGCCGGCGTTACGGACACGTTATTGGTCAACACGACCGCTCCACGCTCTGATTGGTCGCGTCCTTGCGCCTTCCGGTTTTGCGGTGGTCCGTTGAACGTTTTGAATTAATACGATTTCATTCTTTGCAGCACAATGAGAGTAGCGAATTAGTTTTCTTTGTCTTCTGTGAAAATCGAAAGTGATATTGGAGAGGGTGACACTGTGTCTTTGTCGCGTTATGACGCGAATCCATATAAATGCCGTCCTAAAACACATCTACATAGCATCCGAAGATTTGCAACAGAATTCAAACGAAATCTATATATATATAAAATGAATTGCTGTTCGTTAGTCTCGCTAAAACTCGAGAACGGCTGGACCTAATTTTGATCTTGAATTATTTGTGGAAGACCAGAGAAGGTTTAAAAGGTAAATAAATACGAAAATGCTGGGAATTAAATAAAAATAACAATTTTGTTTTTCCTTTGATGTGTCCCCCGTCGGACGGATTTCTTTTGTTTGTTTTAGGTTTATTTTATACAAAAGTTTAGGTATTTTATTTGTCGATTGAGGCACTACGAAGTCTGCCGGGTCACCTAGTATTAATAATAGATTAGTCTACTACGCCACGACAACGTGCGATAATTGCGATAAATGTTAAGGACAAACGTTTAATTTTACCCTTAATAATCGCCACCACACACTGCTAAAAAAGACAATAATAGTACCCACACAAATCAGTCATAGCATAGCTAACATATTATCCTCTTTAAAGTACCAGCGAATAGGTATAGGGGAACAAAAAGGAATGGTTCCCATACATCTGGCATAAGTTGTGTCATAGAACTGAAACTTAGAAGTCAAGTTTTTTTTTATTCCTTAAATGAGTGGACGAGCTCACAGCCCACTTGGTGTTAAGTGGTTACTGGAGCCCATAGAAATCTACAACGTAAATGCGCCACCCACCTTGAGATATAAGTTCTAAGGCCTCAGGTATAGTTACAACGGCTGCCCCACCCTTCAAGCTGAAACGCATTACTGCTTCACGGCAGAAATAAGCAGGGCGGTGGTACCTACCCGTGCGAACTCACAAGAGGTCCTACCACCAGTAACCAGTTCTCAAAGTAGGTGACGGCACAGCTAACCAGTCACTAGCACAAAACACTCAATTGCATGGTGAGGGACCGGCTGTCCTTTGTTTCTCAGGGGTCCTTAATCGGTAATCGAGTCACCAACATTTATCGCCTCGCCGTCAGTAGGCAACCTATGGGTGTCGCCGCGAGTCTGGTTGTAGTATTGACAGCGGGAACCCCTAATCTGACCGGACTCTGACTGCGAGTGGAGAGTGGAGATTTTTACCGGTGTTAAGACCTCTTGTGAGTCCGCACGGGTAGGTACCACCACCCTGCTTATTTCTGCCGTGAAGCAGTAATGCGTTTCGGTTTGAAGGGTGGAGCAGCCGTTGTAACCATACTGATGAGACCTTAGAACTTATGTCTCAAGGTGGGTGGCGCATTTACGTCTATGGGCTCCAGTAATCACTTTGAGAGGCTTACGACGAAAGGAAGATCTTCCACCGAGCGGGTGATATTTGCTCGGTAAACCGACGGTCCAAATGTTGTTGTTCGGAACTTGTATATATGCGAGCTTATCTTGAAAATGTCGTAAGCGAGATTCAGGCATCTGTCAAATATCTTGCGTTGTGTCATTGCTACCTGGCACACCGCTTAACACCAGGTTGGCTGTGAGCTCGTCCACCTATCAATAAACAAAAAGGTCGGACGTCGGATGAGAGAGTGCAAGGGGAGTCGCTTGTTGGGTAGGGGTCACCAACATAACACTTACGCTAAGGTCTCACCTTAAAGCGAGGACTTCAACGTTTGGCATCCTTCGCAGCAAGGTCACGTCGCCCAGCTCCGCGCCCCTGCAACAATAACCATTTGTTTATGTTAAATGAACACGGAACATCCAAGGACTATCTAGACAAAAGATAACCACAACGTAAGGCAGCTTTATATACTTCCAGATTCTTTAGATCCTAGTCATTTTTGGGCAGACAGAAACATAATAACAAATTATGTTTCAGAGGGCAGTTGGTTAGTTTCGATTTCAATTGCCCCTTTTTATTTAATTATATCAATATACGTAAATACATTACTAAAACAAATGTGAAATAAAGTATAATATTAAATGATAACAAACAAACAAAAAAAAACTAACTAAATAATGTTAATAAGTATACATAATATCCCTATAATACAATATATCATAAAGTATTTACTTCTTATTCTCTCCACCTTCTCCCACTAGGTGGGGTCGGCACATCCACGATTTTTTCTATTCCATTCTCTTCTATTAGCCGTCATCTCATCACTCACTCCGCTCTCTCTCATATCGTCATTCACACACTCCATCCATGTCTTCTTCAGTGGTATCATCATAAAATCATCAAGTATTTCACACATCATAAAGTATTTGAAGTCGTCGTGGCCTAACGGATAAGACGTCCGGTGCATTCGTGTTGAGCGATGCACCAGTGTTCGAATCTCAGGCGGGTACCAATTTTTCTAATGAAATATGTACTCAACAAATGTTCACGATTGACTTCCACGGTGAAGGAATAACATCGTGTAATAAAAATCAAACCCGCAAAATTATAATTTGTGTAATTACTGGTGGTGGGACCTCTTGTGAGTCCGTGCGGTTGGATACCAACACCCTGCCTATTTCTGCCGTGAAGCAGTAATGCGTTTCGGTTTGAAGGGTGGGGCAGCCGTTGTAACTATACTTGAGACCTTAGAACTTATATCTCAAGGTGCGTGGCGCATTTACGTTGTGGATGTCTATGGGCTCTAGTAACCACTTAACACCAGGTGGGCTGTGAGCTCGTCCACCGATCTAAGCGATAGAAAAAAAAAATTACATATGACTTTAATATTAGTAATAGAACGCAGGTTTGGTTGTGCCCAGTGGAGTAGCGATCTTAACTCGCACCCGGGGAACGATACCTTTTTAACGTCATATTTTCCAGAAATCAATTATAAAAAAAGTGTGTGTGTCCGCTCCGACGCACGACTGGAGTTTACTGGATATAAAAAATTAAACGAAACAATACGAGAAATAGTTCTATATTACGACAACACGATACACTACAGATTATTAACAAATTAACGAGACACAAAACAAACGACTAACAAATATATGAAAATACAATAATGAGAGAAACGCGCGATCAGTACGAGGCTTTGTGGCGGACTGCCGGCGCATGTACTAGCATGTCACACGAAATGCGCATAACGCATTTCGTGTGACATGCTAGTACGATTTTGGTCCCCATAATTTTCATACCCCGGGCCTATATATGTAAATCGATTCTAAAGGAGTAAACTCCAATAAAAAAAAATTTGCAACTTTTTGTTTTGTGTACCATTTGTCACCCCTTTGTGAGTAGCGCTCGGGAGATAACGCCATCCCTGCCCCCCCTGTCGTTACGCCAACTGCTGTGGTCCTGTCATCGCCAACGACTGAACAGTAACCATTAACCCTCAGCTGGGCTACTCATCTTCATAACAGGATCCGATTTTTTTTATTTCATTCACTCATAATTTGTTTTATTTTAGACAGCAACCGAACGGACAATGCAAGGTCGCTCTGATCGATCTCCAATTGAATTGTGTACGTGATCGCACATCCGGATCAGCCACAGTGCATATTAATTACTAAATTCATTTTTAAACTTCCACCCACCTCTAAACGACCACCAGAGACCTACGCATAACAACCTGAACCCACCCTAAGACGTGGAGATTAAAACCTCAACTGAACTAAAAATATCTGTCTCATCCTTCATACGGAGCAAAAATTAACTGGCTGATAGTACTAGGTGCCTTTTATTTTGTTTATTGCTTAGATCACAGCCCACCTGGTGTTAAATGGTTACTGGAGCCCGTAGACATTTACGACGTAAATGTGCCACCCATCTTGAGATATAAGTTCTAAGGTCTCAGTATAGTTACTAACACTAGTAAATCGCATTAATTATTGCAGTGCAAACCCTCTCAACATGGAGGTATTTAGCCTACTGTACCACGCTGGCTAGACGGGTTGGTACAGGGTTTATTGTATGTATGTATTTTCTTTCATGATATGTTGTTAATAGTACACCGCAACATACCTGCTGTATCTTTATCTGTCCAGGATTTCGGGTAATTAAACGGTTGTCTGGAAGAGATAGCTTTTAGCCATCTAAGACGGCATATTTTACAAAGGTATCTGCTTGTTGTTTTCTGCTGTTCATTGTGTTTTGGTGTGCAATAAAGTATGTTCTCTCTCTCTCTCACCTACCGGGCGTAGCTAAAATAGCCCAGGCTACCAGCAAATAAGTAAGGAAATAAAGAAGCAGTGTGACCGCGCTGACGGACCGTACCTACCGACACCACATCAACTGTGTCGCCCGCCGACATTTATTACGTGCGGTCACGTCGATATGTTATGTCACACGCGGCCGTAACAATAACAGTGACAGCCCGACTAAACCTACATTGAATATGGGTTTTTATATTTTTATCCGACTTCAAAAAAAAGAAGGTCGTTTTTTATGTTCATGTATTTTTATGTTAAAATGGTTATTTTTTAATTTGACAGTTCGTGTTTGTCTCGTGTTCCGCTTGAAATTTTATCAAAAACTGAGTGGTAATTTTAAATTATACTTAATAATGCAGATATATTTGAGTGACTTAAAATTTACATTGAAAATGTTCTCAGCTCATTTCGGTTTTTTTATTTTTATTGCTTAGATGGGTGGACGATCTCACAGCCCACCTGATGTTAAGTGGCTACCGTAGCCCAAAGACATGTACAACGTAAATGCGCCACCCACCTTGAGATAAGAGTTCTAAGATCTCAGTATAGTTACAACGGCTGCCCCGCCCTTCAAACCGAAAAGCATTACTGCTTCACGGCAGAAATAGGCAGGGTGGTGATACCTACCCGTGCGGACTCACACACAAGACGTCCTACCACTAGTAAAGTAAGTTTTTTTTTAATACATTTTTGTTGTATTATTAGTACATCTGTCTGTTCACTGGGATAAGTGAGAGAGACCAACATCAGTTTCCCTAATGTACATACGGCACGACAAGGAGTGAAAAATAATTTTATAATAACAATAAAAGAAATCAAATTTTACATCAATCTTTGTAATATCTTTTTGTTAAAATTATTACACGAAAAAAGTACACGTGGTTGTCATTGGGTCAGCGTTTCTCAAACTTTCTAGTCACTAGATTAAAAATTAAGAAGACACTCAAAGGGCGCTTAGGTCCTGCGTATTCCCGTTTCAAACCTTGATAATGTCTAGATCAAACGCAAGAGATAAATATTTTACTTTATACTGACTTAACTGTGGCCCTAGATTCGCGGACATTCATGATCAACGGTCACCACTTACCATCAAGTAGGTCGTAAGCTCGTCTATCTACAAAGACATTAAAAAAGAATCTATGTGCATATTTAATTTTAAGGTTAATATCATTAGCGCGGTACAGGACATTCCGAAATGAATGCTTCCATACACGTCAATAGGAAATCAATGATCAGAATGTCAATATTACGTTATGTGTTTAGAGATAGTAGGGTGAGTATTCATTTGCATTTTACTTTCACGTGTCATCAGCATCAGCATTCGCTTATTGTTGGAATGTTCGATATTATTTATAGAAATCGTACCCACGTGTTCGCGATCAATCTAGGAATAGCATCGTGTAAAACTGAAACAAACTAGCAAATATTAAGCGTTATTATAACTGAAGTTGGGACGTACTGTTTATTTTTATTTTTTACTAGCGACCCACCCTCGCTTCGCTTCGGAAACTGTAATTTATTATTGATTTTTCCACTATTTAATGGATGTTATTATACATATAAACCTTTGTCTTCAATCACTCTATCTATTAAAAAAACCGCATCAAAATCCGTTGCGTAGTTTTAAAGATTTAAGCATACATAGGGACAGACACATGAATATAAAAGAAAAACAATAGAAACAAAAACAACTCTCCCAAGCCGACTGGTCTTCGTGGGGGAGAATGACCAACATCCTCTAATGGAAAAGAAGAGATTTTTAGATATACACATAGCCACTTTTAACGCAAGATCATTAAGAACTCCTGAAAAACTTCAAGAACTTGAATTAGCTTTATCAGATATAAAATGGGATATAATAGGAATAAGTGAAATGAGAAGATATGGAGAAGGAATTGAAGACTATGGATACTTTATTTTACACTATAAAGGCCCCAGGGCTCTACGGAGTCGGCTTTCTTGTAAAAAAAGGAAGAAAGGAAAGGAAAATAGGAGAAATCAAAGGCGTCTCAGAGAGAATAGCAGTTTTAAACATTGAGTTACCAGTCAAAAATGATGAAAAATGGTCTATAATTCAAGTTTATTCTCCAACAGAATCGAACAAGAAAGATAACATAAGGAAAATAGAAAAATTCTATGAAGATTTACATCTTACCATTGAAAATTCGCATTAAAATATAATTGTCATGGGTGATTTTAACGGTCAGAAAGGAAAGCGCAATAACATTGGAGAATAATACACTATAGAACTATATGGCTCAGGCAAAAGAACTAATAACGGAGAGAGATTAGTGACTTTTGCCTTACAACATAAACTCAGTATTCTTAATAGTTTTTTCAAAAAGAAGAAAAACAAAAAATGGACATGGACATCCCCAAATGGCATTCATAAAAACGAAATCGATTTTGTCATGTCAAATAATCCTAAGTTTTTCAAGGATGTGTCAATTATCCACAACTTAAATTTCCACTCTGATCACAAAATGGTCCGTGCTGCATTGACTGGGATATCTATGAAAAGGACAAGGAAGTATCATAACAATTCAAGGGTAGTGTGTACGGGAGAAAGCGAAGCACTCTCAGCTAATCTCAAATTATTGGCAAAGAACCAACACTTCAATAAAGATTTATCCATTGAAGAAAAATACAATAACTTCATACAAATATTAAAAGAAGCGACAAGAAAGACTAATACAGAAGATAATAGAGCGGTTTCAAAACAAACACAGGAACTACTTCAAGAAAGGAAAAACCTCATTAAAGGAAAGGAGGATAAATATAAAATATCAGAAATTAGTAAGAAGATAAATGAACAAATTAGAAAAGATAGAAAAATTAAACGGGACAACACTATGAAAAAACACATAGAGAAGACAGGTGGAATTAAAAAGGCTATAAAAGAACTAACAGTAAAAAAGGAGAAAACATGTTGCGCCGACCCCAGGTGACTGGGAGAAGGGCAGAATAATGATGATGAAAATCGTTGGCATAGCCCTCACGAAACTGTAGTGACTCTCTAATTAGACATGTCCGGGATAGTCTACTCAAACCAATACAATACAGTGTGCTTAGTATTAGTTTTTTAACTTCTCGATCGCGCAAATGTTAACTCAAATTTGTATGGAGTTGGAACAGCGCCCCTAGCGGCAAAAGTAGGTAGATCGAGAAGATAAAAACTCGCACTAAGCACACTGGCCAATGAGTTGTGGTGGCATGGAAACTTTTACGTAAATAAAAGTTACTTTCATCATAATATTAAAAATTATACATTCAAAGGTGAAAAATACTGCTATTAAAAGTGAGACCTTAGAACTCATGTCTCAAAGTGGGTGGCGGAACTTACGTCGTAGATGTCTATGGGCTCCGGTAACCACTTAACACCAAGTGGGCCGTGAGCTCGCCCTGGGTGGAGGAGCTAGCAATAAAAAAAAATTAAAAAATATATAAAACCGCTATTTTTGAATGACAAAACTAAAAACTAAACAAATTAAAACAATCCGCCACGGTACTAACAAATTCAATAATAGGTGCAATTTAAAATGTTTAGTGGCCGCTGTCCACCCACTAACACAGAAACACGAGCAATAACAATCAAGTAATAAGTATACATTTAGTTAAAATTGAACTTTATTCGGGTAGGCATTAGGGTCAAATACAACTTTCTTTTGTATGATTATACTACATTATGGTTTTGAATGGATAATACGACTATCTAAATTCAAAAATTTTCAACAATGCTAGTAGACTCTAAATAAGATAATTGACATTATTCCTAGTACAATACGGCATTTTTTTAATAAATAGCACGATAAGACACTGAATGGAACGCGCAAAATTCTATTTTTGTTTAAAATGAAAGGAAAATCACAAATTTGCATGAACGTAATGGTCTCTTTGATATATCACATAAGGTTCAATATAGTTATTAGTTTAATGGCACTTACGACAAAACGTTTCTGTTATATTTATTAGCATCTATATATTAATACGTGAAGCAGAAACTTTGCATCACTTTTTACGAAAATTGCGCGGACGGAGGAGTATGTTAGTTTGTTAGGTCGTCGTGGCCTAACGGATAAGACGTCCGGTGCATTCGTGTTGAAGCGATGCACCGGTGTTCGAATCCCGCAGGCGGGTACCAATTTTTCTAATGAAATACGTACTCAACAAATGTTCACGATTGACTTCCACGGTGAAGGAATAACATCGTGTAATAAAAATGAAACCCGCAAAATTATAATTTGCGTAATTACTGGTGTTAGGACCTCTTGTGAGTCCGCACGGGTAGGTACCACCGCCCCGCCTATTTCTGCCGTGAAGCAATAATGCGTTTCGGTTTGAAGGGTGGGGCAGCCGTTGTGACTATACTGAGACCTTAGAACTATATCTCAAGGTGTGTGGCGCATTTACGTTGTAGATGTCTATGGGCTCCAGTAACCACTTAACATCAGGTGGGCTGTGAGCTCGTCCACACAGCTAAGCAATAAAAAAAAATAAAAATAAAAAATCCACATTTCTAGAGAATATAGAGAAGAAGTGCACAAAGCTAATATTTTTTTTAAATGATGCATAAACGATACATTAAATCAATAAAGAAAACATTACACACACTACATACCATGTATTTGACGCACACACGCATGCATACTATTTATTGTCAAACTTTTGTTCGATTTCTGCGGGACCTCTAGTAAAAGGAAAATTACAAATTTGCATGAGCGTAATGGTCTCTTTCCCGTATCATATAAGGTTCAATATAGTTATTAGTTTAATGGCACATACGACAAAACCTTTCTGTTATGTTTATTAGCATTATAATAAAACTTCAATTTTTGTTATTTGGACCCGATAGAACATTGCAAACAGGCTGTCAAAATAATTGAATGACATTTAAGAGAAAGAAAAATGCCGCCAAAATTTACATGTTTTTTTTTTCTACCTATATGAATTTCTTTATATAATATATGCGATGATCAGTCAGTTTATTAAGTAACAACCGCTCGTCATTATGCAAAGGCGAAAACTTTCATTTTCTATCTCAAGAACATTTAGAAAACCGGTTCCATCTAAAGTCAGACGAAAGCTAACACAAAAGACTTACTTTCTATCGGACCGAGAGCTTTTGCTGTGTCTAATTTAATTTAAAAAATCTTGACGATTACAAAGTTGTTTGTCTAAGCACTCTACATAAAATAGTAATGTCCTCTAATGTAGTAATCGAAAAGTGACATTACGTATCGGGGTCAAGTTTGAGAAAATTGAATGTTGCGCAAACTACATACGGTCTGATTTACGACAAATCATATCTATTCAATTCATTGGTATATCATTATAATAAAGCTTACGTGTTATGCCCTACGGTCAGTGACTGTCAATTTTGTAGTAGATAGTAGTAGTTATATTTTTCCAATTGGAAAGACTAAGTAATCATACTGTAGAGATATACGTCAAAGGGAAGATCTTCCACCGAGCGGGTGATATTGCTCGGTAGACCGACGGTCCTAATGTTGTATAAACGGATCCTCAGGGTGGCGGCGACAATTGAGACAATTTACATCCACACGAAATATTATATTCTCTTTAGTACACGTTACGGTGGGTAGAATACGAATGCAATAGAGATATGCTAACCGCCGGTATTTATACAATCATCTTGACCTATTTAAATACAAACTTAGTAGGTAATATTAAACATTGTTCATCTTAATTATTCTGCTGATTATTTACGTACAATTATTATTTAATAATATCGAATTATGTAACATAAATAGCATTAAGGCTTATTGCGCCGTAAGGTTTATTGCGCCGGAAGCTGTCAAGCGGAAGGCGCCAATAAAATATTATAAGTATAAAGAAATATGAATGAACTATTTACTTGATTATGAAATTACTAATTATATTATAAGACAATAATAAGTTCTATATATTTCCTAAGTTCGTAAATAATTAATTATGTGAGGCCGGAAGTGTTGCTCGATAACAGTTGTTATTCGGAACTTGTATATATGCGCTTTATCTTGAAAATGTCGTAAGCGAGATTCAGGCATCTGTCAGTTATCTTGTGTTCTGTGATGGCTACCGCCACAATACCATACAGCCTAATCTTTTGTAAGTATATTCTTTTTTTATGAAAAATGATATGGAGAGAAATGAAATGAAGTTAATTAATTTGAAAAACTAATTAATTGGCTTTTTTATTGCTTTGATAGGTGGACGAGCTCACAGCCCACCTGGTGTTAAGTGGTTACTGGAGCCCATAGACATCTACAACGTAAATGCGCCACCCTTCTTGAGATATAAGTTCTAAGATCTCAGTATAGTTACAACGGCTGCCCGATCCTTCAAACCGAAACGCGTTACTGCTTCACGGCAGAAATAAGCAGGGCGGTGGTACCTACTCGTGCAGACTCAGAAGAGGTCCTACCACCAGTAAAAAAGTCACTGGACTTTTTGGAAGGTCCCGAGAAGCTACGGCCAGCGGCATTGTTTACTCTTCCCATATTTGTGCACTTTCACAGATAATAAACCACCGATTATTACAAATTTAAACCTGAAGAAACACTAAATAGAAAAAATGAAAAACTTCACTACTCGCGTTCCCGCCAAAAGTCCTGTCATGTTTGTATTATTATTATTATTTTTCACTTTTTGGCGGGAACGCGAGGAGCGAAGTTGTGTGATTTCATGGCGTGATGCCCTTTACTATTAGTTTGTGATGTTTCAAACAGGAGAATCCGACGGGTTTGTTCATTGCAGACAGGGAATTAACTAAAGCAAAGTGATATAACGTAAACCAGCGATTTTTAAACCAATTCTTTTATCTGTTTTAAAATTATCAATTCGAAATGAAATATCCGTCTTCTATGCAAATCAAAGAAAAAAGAAAAAAAAAAAGTAATCAATAAAAGAAACATCAAAATATGAGTCAAAAGCCCCTCCTTGTGGCTCATTGCGATATACATATATATGGAGTTTTCACCAGAGGAGGGTTGACGTCTGGCCTGAAAACTCATGCCAAATCCCTATACGGTATGCCAAGAGGGTCACGCTAAGCCGTCCCCACGTAATAAGGGATAAGGGCAATAAGAAAATTACGAAGAAACGAACTGGCCGTCTAATTTCGCGCCGGTTTTCGCGCAAGAAAATAGTTTGAACCTTGGGATATAGGCCACCTTGGTCTTACGACTGAGCTAATAACAAGCATTATAGACAACAATTACAAAGATATCCGAAACTAATGAAACGCAATCTCGACATGAACCCGACGTGACGTATACGTAAGGTCAAACTCCACTGTTTTAACGTTAAGAATGAGACCACTCAAAACGCTAATATGGTGACGTTTAAAGAATCGCCATTCGTAAAAATGATCGCGTTTAGTGAAGAAAAACCTTTAGAAATTACTGGTGGTAGGACCTCTTGTGAGTCCGCGCGGGTAGGTACCACCACCCTGCCTATTTCTGCCGTGAAGCAGTAATGCGTTTCGGTTTGAAGGGTGGGGTAGCCATTGTAATTATACTGAGATCTTAGAACTTATATCTCAAGGTGGGTGGCGCATTTACGTTATAGATGTCCATGGGCTCCAGTAACCACTTAACATCAGGTGGGCTGTGAGCTCGTCCACCCATCTAGGCAATAAAAAATAAAAAAGAATTTAAAATGTTTCTTAGACGGAATCACGTGTCCGTCATTCAGTGAAGAGAGTTGTTCAGTTTTGCATAGTAATAATAAGACTGTTTAAAATATTGATTTTTAAAAAGAGATTAAGGGGGTTTCAATTGAATGGGCTTGAAAACTCAATAAAGTCTTTTATTGTTAATTCATTCTATCTTAATATATATATTTCTTCTGTGCGTGTGTTTGTCACTGAACTCCTCTTAAACAGCTGGACCGATTTGAATATATTTTTTTGCGTTTGGGTGGCACCCTGGATGGTTTAGATACACAAATCAGCCCGGCAGATGGCGCTGCAGCCTGTATCTAGATTATTTATCTTTCCTAGAAATAATTTATATAGCAAAACAACTTTTGCCGGGCTAGCCAGTATCATTATATATCTATAAAACAATAAACCACATTTTTAGTTATAAGAACATTGCAAAGAACTCTCCGAGTACTCAGGAGCGAATCCTCGCGCGAATATTGAAGTAACACATTGAAGGATTACTGGTGGCCCGGAGGCCTTTCCAGTTTCACCAGGAAAGGTGGGCGAGCAAAGGCTCAGCTAGGAGGGGTGGGATTTGCTAACAGCTACCCGAGCGCCTCCGAAGGAGACCTAACAGCTCAAGAGTAACTGCTTCGCGAATGAATCTACTACCGGATCGGAATCGCGACCCGCTGAAAAGATCCGGCGAGAAACTCAGCGAGCTGATTGATGGGTTAGGTTGCACGGCGAACTCTTTGTCGAGTTCGACGAGTACGGTTACCGGGGTCCCTAAGCCTGCTCCTAGTGTTAGAGCTGAAGGCGTCTAATGCAAAGGTTATTGGATCTGATGGACCCGTAAGGACGTGTCTAGGGCCCTCCAATTCTACAGATGCCTCCCTCGATAGTCGAGAGCTTGGCGACAATGGTACCACTTAGCCTGTATTCGAAGCCCGGTCTGTGTCGGTTTCCTCGCTAAAAATTTTTGGTATCCAATTCAATTCAATTCAAATTATTTATTTGCCAGAGACATAGCACATAAATAATGGTGCCTTTTATAAAATTAATTGATGATTACTGGCATGTCAATTTATAATATAACATTCATAAATTATAAAAAGAATTTAATTACATTCATAATCATTAAAATCATACAATAATAGATCTAATCAAATACATGTTAATATCATTTAGCGGTAGGCAGCGGCTTGGCTCTGCCCCTGGCATTGCAGAAGTCCATGGGCGACGGTAACCACTCACCATCAGGTGGGCCGTATGCTCGTCTGCCTACAAAGGCAATAAAAAAAAATTCACCAAATCATAATAACATTTCCTTAAAAAAAAACTCATCGTTTTTGAATTTATGGTAGACTGTTTGCTTGCATATTCCCATGACAGGCGTAATAAATCCCCTCCCGCATTCACGAAACCCGACCTTAAGGTATAACATATACATAATATATTCGTAAATTAAAAGATTCGGCGCGGTCAAATACACCAGCGCGCTGAAGTCGTTCACCGATTCAGATATCTGAGTTTCGCTCGACTGAATTATTGGCTTTGAACCAAGTTTTAGGTTCGTTGTGTATGACCCACTTCAGACACTAGTTGTGTCCAACGGATACTATTTGTGGACAGCGAGAAGACAGTGACCCGATACAGTTACCTTCCAATAGATTCGACGTGCGAACGAACGTATAAGCATCGTAAAAACAAGGCACTGTCTAAAATCTACAATATCTACAATTATAAGTGGTCTAAAGGATGAGACCTCACGCAGACCCATTTATAGAAGACGGGGCTAACGCGCTGAGATATCCCATGGACACTAAATTCAACGGCAGGCAGCGGCTTGGCTCTGCCCCTGGCATTGCTGAAGTCCATGGGCGACGGTAACCACTCACCATCAGGTGGACCGTATACTCGTCTGCCTTTTTTTTATTGCTTAGATGGGTGGACGAGCTCTCAGCCCACCTGGTGTTAAGTGGTTACTGAAATAAGAAGTTAAGTGTTTTTTATTGCCTACAAGGGCAATAAAAAAAATATCGACCTGTCTAAAGCATAAAGCAAAATAAGCCTGAAAGAAGTAGACAGCTTAATAGTGACGGATCAAGTGTAATGTGGATAGCTAGGGTATGTCCACTTAATATAATGAAACCAAGATAACATTTGATAAAAAAAAATTGCCTACGCATGCTAGAAACTTCATGGGGATATTCTAGCTTCACCGGACGTTTAGGCGAGCTCACGAAGCTCAACCTGGAGACTTTACTAACACTGACCCTGGCAAAAGTATTGCTTCAATCTACCACCCAATCGGAATCGCGACCCATTGAGAAAATCCGACAAAAAACTCTGTGGGAGTTAATTTTCACGACGAGCAGTGACCGGCACTTCGAATGCCTAAAAGCACTGATAGATAGCACATTAATGAAGACAAAAGGACTTAAATAGAAGCAGACTTTTACTGGTGGTAGGACCTCTTGTGAGTCCGCGCGGGTAGGTATCACCGCCCCGCCTATTCTCTGCCGTGAAGCAGTAATGCGTTTCGGTCTGAAGGGTAGGGCAGCCGTTGTAACTATACCGAGATCTTAGAACTAATATCCCAAGGTGGGTGGCGCATTTTACGTTGTAGATGTCTATGGGCTCCAGTAACCACTTAATAACCATCTAAGCAATAAAAATATGTCGATCGGGAGGATAAGAAATGACGTCTTTTGGGCGATGGCGATTGTTTCACCGTTCGGTCCGCTTGAGAGATTGAATAGCTTTAATCTAAGACACCTGAAAACGCTACGACATTTCATCTCAAGGCGGATCTGATTTTCTTCTCTGATACCTATACTAATATTATATAGAGAAAAGATTTGTTTGTATTGAATAGGCTCCGAAACCACTGAACCGATTTAAAAATTTCTTTCGCTGTTGGAAAGCTACGCTATTCCCGGCTGACATAGACTATATTTATTAATTTTTTTTTTAAATTAGGGATCCTTACTGAAACTCCAATAATGTAACCTAAAGTGTAAAAAAATTACCTAAAATTCTTTACATCGTGTGCGCTACTTCCTAAGCGAAGCCGGGACGGGCCGCTAGTTATCTATAAGCCTAGAACGACATCTACATAAACACACATTCGCCTTCCATCACAAATATTATATCGATTGCGTATTCTTGTGTATATTGAGTACGAGTCACGGTCACGAGACTCACGACTTATCGTCAGCTGTAAAATTTCTCAATATTATCAATAAAACCAGAGCCTTCGCTTGCAACCTTTAAAATTGACACGTAAATAATAATCGATAGATACTAAACTAAACTCGATACTCCGCATATTCTGCACAGTTACTATCTCTAATAAAGACCTTTGGACTAAATGTGACCAAAACCCCATCGCGCAAGACATTGTCCATCGGAAATGGCGTTGGATAGGACACACTCTACTACGCAGCGGAGTCAACGTAGCATCAATCGCGTTTGAGTGGCAACCGCTTAGCAGGAGAAGACCTGGTCGCTCTGTCCACACTTGGAGCGCGAGATGAGGACTGCCAACGTGACCAGGAGTGATGTCAAGGAGCAAGCGCAAGTCAGGGTAGGTAGAGTGGAGACAACTTGTGAAGACCCTATGTACCAGCGGGGTACCCTAGGACTACAACGACAACAACAACAACTAAACTAAAGAGAGGCCGTACCGGAAGAACTTGGCGTCGCTCAGTAGAGCAGGAACTGGGGGTCTTGAACGTGTCGTAGGAGGAGGTAGAGCAGCCCAAGACTGGAAGAAATGGAAGAATTCGATACCAGCCCTGCATCCGAGCAAAGGGTAATAGGTAAGAAAGAAGAAGAAGAAGATACTAAACTGCCACAAACTTACGTAAAGGCGTACGTCTTTGACTATATCTGACATGAAAAATCTTTGAAACACACATCTATACTAATATATAAATCTACAGTGGATTTTACGGATATTCCGTTATAAACTACTGAACTATGCATCCGATTGACTTGAAACTTGGTATCCATGTAGAAAATACATGTACTTAATGGATAGGCTAATATTTATATGAGTGTTGGACTCCCTACACCAGTTGCGGGGACGTTAATGATGAGAATCTTTGTGGGGGTGAGAAATAATAATGTTAATTTTAAATGCTCAGCGAAGCGGACTGGTACAGCTAGTTTTGTGTAAACCTCTAAACTAGCCCACTGTCCCTAGCCACCGACTATGAGAATTGAGGTCAAAATTTCAATATCATTCCACAACAGCCGGCTCTGACTGCTTCGCAAAAGATGACTGTTAGAATACTGGTACCAACCTATCCGGGTTCGCATTTCGTCCATCACTGGTCACATTGCTTTGTCTCTGAGCAAAAACATACCTAACCCATGTATCAGCCCGCTGAGTTTCTCGCAGGATCTTCTCAACGGGTCGCGATTCCGATCCGGTACTAGATTCATTTGCGAAGCAACTGCTCATAAGTTGTTAGGTCTCCTTCGGAGGCGCTCGGGCAGATGTTAGCAAATCCCACCCCTCCTGGCTGAGTCTCTACTTGCCCACCTGTTCTGATGAAACTGGTGTGGGGATGCTTAAACGACAAAGGGAAGATCTTCCACCGAGCGGGTAACATTGCTCGGTAGACCGACGGTCCGAATGTCGTTGTTTGGAACTTGTATATATGCGAGCTTATCTTGAAAATGTCGTAAGCGAGATTCAGGCATCTGGCAATATATCTTGCGTTGTATGATGGCTACCGCCACACTGGAAAGGCCTCCGGGCCACCAGTAATCTTTCAATCATACAAAGAAGGAAAAAACATCCCTGTGCCTAACTTCACCTTAAATAACAAAAAAATAATTATAGCTAATGATCAAATATCGGACGGTATCATGTCGTTAAAAGCGTAGTGCAACTAGTTAAATGATCACACGATCCACGAGCTTAGGGCGGACACATACGATCAAGATTAATGAGTGTAATGTTGATAGAATTCTTCTTCTTCTCCATCGCTCCCTCAATGCTGAGGATCGTGACTCCGTTTCAACTTGTCGACTGCCAGCCTCCATTGGTTCCGGTCAGCTGCCTGGTGTAGTGCAGCGCTAAGTGGTCCGCTGGTTTGCTCGGAGATCTGGTCGGACCAACGTTTGGGGCTCCGGTCTCTAGGACGTTTTCCTTCTCCTTTTCAATAGAATTCTAAGCATCGTAACGTACCAAGCAACGCGAAGACCGGCAGGACGGTCTACTGTTCTATGTCCACACACACAGACATTCCTCACAGACGCTAAAAGTATAGTAGTACAATTTTTTTTGTATGCAGAATTGGGATTATGGCACATAAAATAAAATCATTTCACTGTTGGGCTTTTACTTTTCTTGTCCAAAATCTTCTTTATTATAATAATTAAAAATTAATTGACACCTTTTTTACGCCTTGCTCATTTCTTCCTTATTCCTATCATTTTCTTTTCCCTTTCTTACTGTTTTCTCTCACTCACATCATAACGCTCCGTTCCACGCTTTTTTCATACGTTCCATTATTACCAATCCTACATGTATATAATTAAGTAAAGGCTGGTTACTGTACGCGTGCCTATCAATGTTTCGATTCCCACGTGCTCACACAATCTAATCCAATTTATCTGGACATCCACAAATAATAATATAAAGACGAAAATTAGTCAAATCGGTCCAGCCGTTCTCGAGTTTTAGCGTGACTAACGAACAGCAATTCATTTTCATATATATAGAAGAAGAAGATAGAAGATAATTTGCGCTAGGCAACGGTTTGGTTGTCATTGCCCAAGTCCATGAACGACGAGAACCACTCATCATCAAGTGGACCGTAAGCTCTGCTAGCTGCGAGGGCAAAACAAACAAAACAAAGATATCAGCAAAAAGAGACCGGGGTCAACAAGTTAACAGTTACACTGTACCGAGGGACAGATAAGGCGTTTAAATAAAAACCAGCGAACCTAGTGAACTCATAAACAAACACAACAGCACAAAATAAAAAAAAGGGATAAAGTTTGTATGAAAACCCGTCTATTATCTTCTAACCGACACGCATTTCTGCCGTGAAGCAGTAATAAGTTTCGGTTTGAAAGCCGTTGTACTGTAAAAATTGTGACCATAGAACTCCTCAGGGTCTGTGGCGGTATTTATTGGACCTCTTGTGAGTCCGCGCGGGTAGGTGCCATCGCCCTGCCTATTTCTGCCGCGAAGCAGTAATGCGTTTCGGTTTGAAGGGTGGGGCAGCCGCTGTAACTATAATTGAGACATTAGAAGTTATATCTCAAGGTGGGCGGCGCATTTACGTCGTAGATGTCTATGGGCTCCAGTAACCACTTAACACCAGGTGGGCTGTGAGCTCGTCCACCCATCTAAGCAATAAAAATAATAAAAATAGTTTGCGTTGTTGATGTCTGTGAGCTTCGGTGACCATTTATCGCTAGATGAGTCTCGCCCACACTGTAAAAAAATATTAAAAAAAAAGAACGTATATATCGTATTTTCTCTATTGCAAATTAAGATCGACCAAAGCCGCGCGTCGCTATAGAACTCGAATAACAAAACTGATAGCGTGAATCACACCTTAACACCGATAAAGAATAGCGTGCGACACGCGATACATATTATACAGTAGTCAGTCATTCGCGTATTGACGCACTGAAATCGTATCAAAAACTCGAACACTAACTAGTCGTAAATTGGATACCTATCGAAATCGTCAAAATCGATTCACCCAGTCAAAAGTTATGAGGTAAAAAACATTAAAAAAAAAACAACATACAGTCGAATTGAGAACCTCCTCCTTTTTTGAAGTCGGTTAAAAAAACAAAGAGCCTTATAACCCCTCGATTTTAGACTCTTAGTTTGTCTATGTTTACATATCGCGAAAACCCAAGAAAATCCTATAAGTATCATCATATTAAACCATATCATCATCATTCTTTTTCATTCCATCATATTTTTTATTGCTTAGATGGGTGGACGAACTCACAGGCAGGGCGGTTGTACCTACCCGTGTAGACTCACAAGAGGTCCTACCACCAGTAAAATTAATCATTATAAAATAATTCATATTAAATATTGCATCACTCAATTCTATTGAGCCAAATCTTTCACATCAGGTAACGTAACTTAGCTCTAGATCGATACACTACTTGCCAACAGGCGACATACAAACAGAAGGAGCCTCGTCTACTCTATAAGACAATATATTAATACGTGAAGGAAAAACTTTGTATCCCTTTTTACGAAAATTGCGCGGACGAAGGAGTATGAAATTTTCCACACTTATAGAGAATATAGAGAAGAAGTGCACAGTGCTAATATTATTTTAAAATAATGCATAAAAGATACATTAAATCAACAAAGAAAACATTACACACACTACATACCATGTATTTGACGCACACACGCATGCATACTATTTATTGTCAAACTTTTGTTCTTGGCGTCTGTTGTCAAATTGAGAATAGATTAAATATTGCTTGTCTTTGTTAATATTTTTTTATAGAGTAGCCTTGGCGAAATTTGTGACTATAGAAGTATAAAATACAATCATAATAGTGTACAAACTTACAATTCCAATTAATTATAGTCGAATTTCGACTACTGCGCGACCTCTAGTCATATTAAATCTATAATAATATTACAAAGCTGAAGAGTTTGTTTGTTTGAACGCGCTAATCTTAGGAACTACTTGTCCGATCTGAAAAAATATTTCAGTGTTGCATAGCCTATTTATTGAGGAAGGCTACAGGCTATATAACATCACAGTAAGACCAATACAAGTGGAGCACCAATAAAGAATGTTTCAAAATCTTTTCACTTTTTACGTAAATGAAGTGGGGGGGGGTAAATTTTTGCGTTATGCTAATGTAACTATTCCACGCGGACGGAGTCGCGGGCAAAAGCTAGTCATATCATATCATCATATTAAATATTGCATCACTCAATTCTATTGAGCCAAATCTTTCACATCAGGTCACGTAACTTAGCTCTAGATCGATACACTACTTGCCAACAGGCGACATACAAACAGAAGGAGTCTCGTCTACTCTATAAGACAATAAAACACATGTCTGTTGACAGTTTTCGACATAATTCCAATCGCAGCTGAACCAATAAATAGCTTATTGAAACAATTTTACCGTCAGAGATACTTAAGTCCAACAGTAAGAGACGATCGATTGATAAGCCAGCCGCCCGGGGTCAAGGAACTCGCTCAGTATCTGCAATGCTGTCGTAACGATGCTTACTCGGCGTTTTGCTACGCTTTCTCTAGTCCGTATTTCGGCAGGATCTACACTCAATCATCAACATTTCAGTGCTTTGGAAGCTGACCACGGTGGCAGGGTTTCGATATCGTCGCTGTGGACTCTGTAGTGCGGAGACAATACCGGACTTCCATACTCCGACACACTCCTCACGATAGTAAAAAAACAGATAAAGGACACTTTTTTAATTTTATTTTTTATTGCTTCGATGGATGAACAAGCTTACGGCCCACCTAGTGTTAAGTGGTTACCGGAGCCCATAGACATCTACAACGTAAATACCGCCACACACCTTGAGATATGAGTTCTAATGTCTTAGTTTTTAAGGTACAACGGCTGCGCCACCCTTCAAACCGAAACGCGTTACTGCTGCACGGCAGAAATAGGGCAGTGGTAGCTACCCGTACGAACTCACAAGACGTCCTACCACCAGTAGTACCACTGCTACTACCAAATTCATTAGGCAAGACTGAGGCTTTAAGCATCGGTATGAGATTAGCCGATCGCGTGGTGGACCAGTGCGCTAGCCACGTGGCTGGAGCAATACTGTGTATAGTCTACGCGAAATTCAAGTCAATAACAAGAATAAGAATCAATTCGGAGAGCCCCTTTCCAGAATACATTCTTCTACTTTACTACATTCGAGTATTTACAATTACATACAACAATAACTCAATTCACAAATAAATTACAGTTTCACCAGAATAGGTGGGCGAGCAAAGACAGCCGGGATTTGCTAACAGCTGCCCGAGCGCCTCCAAAGGAGACCTAACAACTCAAGAGTAGCTGCTTCGCGAATGAATCTACTACCGGATAGGAATGGTGATCCGCTGAGAAGATCCGGCGAGAAACTCAGCGGGCTGATGCTTAGGTTAGGTTGCACGTGGAACTCTTTGTCGAGTTCGACGAGTACGATTACCGGGGTTCCTAAGCTTGCTCCTAGTGTTAGGGCTGAAGGCGTCTAATGCAAAGGTTATTGGATCTGATAGATTTTTTTTTCCTACCTAAGCTGGTAGCCTTGAGAGGCTATTCCAGCGTAACCTTAACTAGTAGGTGAGCTCACGGGGCTCAAACCTGACGATGTTGCTAACACGAACCCTAGCAAGAGCCGTGCTTCGCAGAATTTACCACCGGATCGGAAACGCGACCACCTGAGAAGATCCGGCGAGAAACTCAGTGGGCTGTGTCTGAGGGTTAATTTACTCGTCGAGCCCTTCGTCGCAAGCCACGGGTTCGACGAGAACGGTGACCGGATCTGATAGATCCGTAAGGACGTGTCTAAGGCACAAAGAGAATGTGTTACAACGATGCCTTTTAATAAGACCCATTTTCATTCTAAAACAACATTAATTCCTCTAAGAATTGAACACGATCCAATGAGTCGTTAAGAAACGTTCCTTCTAAAAGGACAGTGTTACCGCGTCCTCATTATTTAAACATAAAAAAAATCAATAGTTTTTATTGACGCATTACATCGCACGCACACGTCATTGTCAATGTGTTAGCTAAAGCACACGCACACATACAAGGACACGCCTACCCTAGAAAGGGCAAATCGTGAAGTCACGACACGGCTTCCCTTTGTGCACCTCTGAACGAGACAGCTGACTCAGTGTAATGACCTCAATGGTACAAGAATTACGCTGTACAGACGACGGACTGACTAATCTACTTAATACAATCGGACCACGAGTATCCGTCTTTGTTACAAGGCATAACTTTTTAAACTACATCAAATTTAGCGATACTGTTGGAGAATTGTAAACATAATTTCATCTCATCTGTAATGTCAGAATGGTTCACAATTTGCTCACGTGTGACGCCACTGTTTTTGATTTTTAATACGCTTTTTTATTAGCTTCAGACGTATGTATGTTTGCAGCGGAATCTTTGAACATGATTTTGACCTTCTTCAAAACGTCGGATTAACTCAAAATTTCGTATACTTATTAAGGACCGATGACAAATCAATATTTAAAAAAAAATTGAAAAAATTTTTTTTTACTATAAAATCATTTTTTTCTTACACTATTTTTAATTCAAATTTATAAAAAAAAATAAAGGTTTTTTTCTTGCAAATCACTTCACTTTTGTTTTTCCTCTTTCATTAAACTGTTATTTTATTCCGGAGTATTATTTCAACAGATACATTTAATTACAATGATCCAAAATTAGAACCAATTGGAAATACAATCAACTGATTTACTAACATTCTTCTGATTAAACCTAAAATATTAAGAAACTACATACATTTTTAATATTCATAAACGATTTAGATCCGGTAAAGTTCGCAGTTAAATAAGGAGAGGTAAGAAGTAAGAAGTGGCCCGCGTCCTATTTTCGCAAAACGAGTATTGGTTTAGAATTTCTAGAGCACGTGAACTCTGACGTCATTGTTCAATATGGAATGTTTGACAAATTAAAAAGCTATAAATTCCACATTTCTGAACGAACTAAATTGTCCTTGATCGATTGTTTGTTGTGAGATTTCTATGGCATTAATTGAATTCCGATCCTTCACGGCACGGAGTACGTTTACAGGCTTCGATTTAATTTAATTAGCAAACTCGGACACGTGTCTGAAGGTAATCGGAATCTATAAACACTGGTGGTTTTTACTGGTGGTAGGACCTCTTGTGAGCCCGCACGGGTAGGTACCACCACTCTGCCTATTTCTGCCGTGAATCAGTAATGCGTTTCGGTTTGAAGGGCGGGGCAGCCGTTGTAACTGTACTTGAGACCTTACAACTTATATCTCAAGGTGGCTGGCGCATTTACGTTGTAGATGTCTATAGGCTCCAGTAACCACTTAACACCAGGTGGGATGTGAGCTCGTCCAGCCATCTAAGCAATAAAAAAAATCACCATGACGTGATCGCCGCCAAACATATACAGAAATGTTTTCGTAGTCTCAATTTGAAAACAAGAAACAGGAATAACCCCTTAGGCTACCAGAGAGGGGGGAAAAAAATGTCCCTTCAGCCTAGAACACGAGAATGCTTTGCGGCACCAGAAAAGCCACTAGTCGCTACGCATGATATTTGCGAGTTTCTGTTACAAGACTTCGATTCACAGTACAACAATTTCTGTAAGTACCTTTAGCTATTGTGCCCTAAATGAAAGACAATATTGAGGAGAGAAGTATTTTAAAATTAAATCTTCTAAATTACTTGTTATCTTTCGTTTAGATTCGTCAAGATTACATTTTATACATAGTAAACGTGGAAAGCCGCCTTAAGCCCACGTGGTGTTAAGTGGTTACCGGAGCCCATAGACATATACAACGCAAATGCCGCCACCCGCCTTGAGATATAAGTTCTAAGGTCTCAAGTGTAGTTACAACAGCTGCCCCATCGTTCAAACCGTAACGCATTACTACTTCACGGCAAAAGTAGGCAGGGTGGTGTTACCTACCCGTGCGGACTCATAAGAGGTCCTACCACCAGTAAAGTCCTCAGAGCATTCCCCGTGGAGCATTCGGTACAAAACAGAGAGACCCGAAATCCCTCCGCAGACCCAGAGGTTCCAAGCGATCCGCGAGAACGGGACAATCGACGATCCAAACAGCCCGTTTCTGTATGGAGTCCAAATAAAAGTAGCTGGTATTTGGTATTTGATAGCTGGTACCTAATAGTTTGCTTATCTACCGCATTTGTATTTGGCGGGTGAATGAGCTGGCTAGAGATCACGGATAACGTGGCGTGAAGCGGTCACCGGAGCTTATACATCATAACCTAAATGCGGCAACTTTTCCACGGGTAGATATTACCGTTATGCTTATTCCTGGCTCAAAACAGTCATAAAGTCCAGTTCGAAAGATGATACAGCAGATAAATACCATTGAGACTTCGACCTCAAGCCTCAATGTGGGTAGCGCCATTCGCATTATCATGTCTATAAGCTTTAGTAATCCATTTAATACCGGACAGGGAAGCTTTTAATTCACTCAAATCTACTGAAAGAGAACACACCATGAATAATTCAGAATAGAAACAGTGTTGGAAGTTATGGATAAGTTAATCGTGAATAATGAAAAATACGATCTCTTCTTCTTTTTCTCCACCTTATCCCACTAGGTGGGGTCGGCACAGCTAATTTTTCTCTTCCATTCTCTTCTATCAGCCGTCATCTCAACACTCACTCCTCTCTCTCTCTCATATCGTCATTCTCACACTCCATCCATGTCTTCTTCGGTCGACCTCTTCCCCCTCTACCTTGCACTACCATTTCCATAAATCTCCTCCATGAAAAATACGATCTGTTTACTTTTAATTAAGCACATAGGATATGCATTCTAACGTAGTGGTAAGTGACACGGTCACTACACAAGGGGGTCGCGGGTTCGAATCCCGCCAAGGGGAGATATTTGTATGATAAATATAAATGGCTTTTCCAGGGTTATGGATGTATATTAAATATATGTATGTGTATAATAAAAATCTTACATTTATTTCCGTTATCTGGTACCTGTAACACAAGTTCTTTACGAACTTAGCACGGGACCAGTTAACGTGGCGTGATTGTTAGTAAATATTTATTTATTTATTCTTTATTGAAAAGCATTACGTTTTGAGAAAGGTCCTTGCGCCGGACAGAGTCAATAACTAATGACCATAAGGAAACTATTTATTTTATAATGAGGACTGTGCTTCTTTTCCCGCGCATGGAATTTGTTTTTTTTTTTTTTTGCAGGCATGACCGTAGTGTTCTAGAAATCTATATATTAATACGTGAAGCAAAAACTTTGTATCCCTTTTTACGAAAACTGCGCGGACGGAGGAGTATGAAATTTTCCACACTTATAGAGATTATAGAGAAGAAGTGCACAATGCTAATATTTTTTAAAAATAATGCATAAAAGATACATTAAATCAATAAAGAAAACATTACACACACTACATACCATGTATTTCACGCACACACGCATGCATACTATTTATTGTCAAACTTTTGTTCTTGACGTCTGTTGTCAAATTGAGAATAGATTAAATATTGTTCGTCTTTGTTAATATTCTTTATAGTGTAGTCTTGGCGAAATTTGTGATTATAGAAGTATAAAATACAATCATAATAGTGTACAAACTTACAATTCCAATTAATTATAGTCGAATGTCGACTACTGCGGGACCTCTAGTTCTAATAAAAACACCGAAATTATGACTGCAATCCACTTCAAGGCCATCAGAGCCAAATGTTGAAGTGACAAAATTATAAAACAAGCTAATCTTACAAACTACGATGCAATTTTGTACAGAGAATCCAACAAACAGAGATAGATTAATATCAATCGTTCTAGCCAAATGTTATACTTATCACTGTCCCTTGACCCGATCGATCCAGGTGACTTACAAGCTTCCGATGACCTCACGCCTAAACTGGGTCACTGATGTAACGATATTTTAAAACATTATTTTTGAAGCCCCACATTAAAATTGTGCTAATCACGCTGCGAAAGACGATGTTCGCACGACATCTAAATTAAGAATGTTTGAATTTCGAATGTGCGTTTATTTATAAAGGCGGACATTGAGGCAATCGATTGATTGTTTAATAATATTGAACCGCTTCCAGTATTCTGTGTAAACAATTTATATCGGCTCTTAAAATTTACATAAGAAATAGTATATCGGTACGGGTCGGTACCACCGTCCGGACTATTTCTGTCAAAGCGCTATAGCTCGATTCGTTAATTCAATCAATATATCGAGGGGTGAAAAGCTGTTTGGTTTAAGCGACATTTTTGCAACTTTACAGGAGAGCCAATTACAAACTTAAAGTTTAAAATTTGGCAAAAAAAAAACAAAACAAAAAAACTTGTTCAACTATTTGAATCGAGAAAGCTCACTTAGAAACATCGAACCGTTGATGCTAATACCAAACAAAATGGACCTTTAATTACAAAAAGAAATGCCGTATTAAGAGCGAAATGGCGCTCAATAATTTGTCACTCCTCGATATGTTCATTTGCAGGTACGCTAATTTTTTTTACTTTTTAAAATTGATTCGTTTTTTTTTGTCTGGAGGAAATCGCCGGACTTCCGCCCTCCTCTGGCATTGGCGAGCATGTCGGAGTCGAACCGACTAAAGCCTCTTGTCACTCAAAAACCAACGTCCAAACCTTGCATGAGACAGAACTCATGAAAAGGCAAAGGGGGAAAGTGAAGCGTTTAGTGCGGAGCACATCTCTCCCATCACCCTCCCCCTCGGGACGCCGAACCGGCGGTCGTCGGCGACACGACCACCAGCCCTCTCTCTCGGTCGGCAGACTATCCGAAGCCCGCCTAGATGGCGCCAGTTAGAGTGAGTATGATTCGAGTTAATGTCAAAAGTGCTGGCTCTAGTTTTGTAGCATCACAACGTAAATTCCACGAAGCACCTCGAGATCCTCCTCCTTCAGTAGATCGCTCATTGCTGAGCAACATGATGCGCCCGCCTGTGACCTTTTTTTGTAATTTGTAGCCACTCATGTCTCATGTCCAGACACTTGGTCACTCCATCATTTTCGGCTTCGACCTCTGGATTGCCTTTTATCCACTTTACTCGTCACTGTGAGTCTCTCCAGGTTCTCAGAGGGTTACCTCAAGATATCCAAGTTTCAATTCCGCTTCGAACAAAAGTGCTCCATGAAGGTCACGACCCCCATCACTGAGGACGGCTGCCCCACGATTCATATCGCAGCTCATCAGTGCTTGACAGCAGCAATAGACGGTGGTGGTTAAACATACGTGTGTGCTTGGAACACACCCTGTTAGCCCACTGAGTTTCTCGCCGGATCTTCTCAGTGGGTCGCGTTTCGGATCCCGTGTTAGATTCTGCGAAGCACGGCTCTTGCTAGGGTTCGTGTTAGCAACGTCTTCAGGTTTGAGCCCCGTGAGCTCACTTACTAGTTAAGGTTACGCTGGAATAGCCTCTCGAGGCTATCAGTTTAGGTAGGAAAAACTTAAAAAAAACCCTGCAATCAGATAAGTACAACAACAACCAACCCCGCCTCCCACCCCCGGAAATTAACAAGAAACTGTTGCATAACCCACATTGTTTGCTCGGACGGACCACACGTATGCTAATTTCTATAGCCCTGTGGATATATTAAATTAACTAACTCAAAACCCATCTTCTGGTCGAAGTTCACAGATATCACAGCACAAATGTCACAGCTTCGCGGTATCAACGCCCAGAATGATACCCAAATCTAGGAGTTTGGTATTAGAGCTGAGCATCAAAAAGGGAATGATTTTTTATTTATTGCTTAGATGGGTGGAGGAGATCACAGCCCACCTGGTGTTAAATGGTTACTGGAGCCCATAGACATCTACGACGTAAATGCGCCATATAATTTCTAAGGTCTCAAGTATAGTTACAAGGGCTGCCCCAACCTTCAAACCGAAACACATTACTGTTTCACGGCAGAAATAGGTGGTACCCACCCGCGCGGACATTGATGGGCATTGATTACACGATGTCTTTATTCCTCCATCTTGTTGGCCTGTTTCGATAATAACACTGTCGATGAGAGCCTAACTATCGATAATGGCACTTGTTTTACAGACTGAACACATACAATAATAATCACACAATCTTATCTCGTGATATCTAAACGAGTTTTAAAACGGTATTTGAGTAGGAATGATAAGAGACAATGACAATTTAAATGACAAGATAATGCAATCAATTTGGTGTACAATAATGTGTGCTTTGCTCTCATAAACGACACATGGTACTACTTGTGGTAGGACCTCTTCTGAGTCCGCGCGGGTAGGTACCACCACCCTGCCTATTTCGGCCGTGAAGCAGTAATGCGTTTCGGCTTGAAGGGCGGAGCAGCCGTTGTAGCTCTACTGAGACCTTAGAACTGATATCTCAAGGTGGGTGGCGCATTTACGTCGTAGATATCTATGGGCTCCAGTAACCACTTAACAACAGGTGGACTGTGAGCTCGTCCATTCAACTAAGCAATAAAAAAAATAATCCTGGGATCCTGAGGTCATAATCAGAAATCCATACATAGAAATAAAATTTAAGTATCCTTTGTAATATGAAAATAACATTACAAAATACATATCATATACTATAGAAGTTATCTCTGAGCGAGTCTCCAAGCAGACATATGACTGGCTCGCAGTAAAAGCGGCGAGATGATTGATCGTTTCACGGGGACTTTTTTTATTGCATAGATCACAGCCCACCTGGTGTCAAGTGGTTACTGGAGCCCGTAGACATCTACAACTTAAGCCGCCACCCACCTTGAGATGTGACTTCTTAGGTCTCAATTTTTGCAGTACAACGGCTGCCCCACCCTTCAAACCGAAACGAATTACTGTTCCACGGCAGAAATAGGCAGGGTGGTGGTACCTACCCATGTAGAAGAGGTCCTACCACCAGTAATAGCGACAAGCGACAGTCTCGACAAGACGAGCAAACTTAAAATAAATCCTGCATCATTGTACATAAATAAGCCGGTCTCACAAATCAGAGTTAAGGCAAGGCCGTTATCGCCCACGGTACTAAAACCATTTAAGGCTGCGCACACACCGCCCTTGAAGCGGTCGCGTGTGGGTATCGCCTTATGACGTGGCTGGCTACGAATTAATTCCTTTGTGTGCGCAATCGCTTCTGCGATTCTAGACATCACCATTATTCGCGTTGCTGCTGTCCAAATACCAGCCTTTTTTTCTAATAGACGGGTGGACGAGCTCACAGCCCTCCTGGTGTTAAGTGGTTACCGGAACCCGTAGGCATCTACAACGTAAATGCCGCCACCCACCTTGAGATATAAGTTCTAAGGTCTGAGTATAGTTACAGCGGCTGCCCCGCCCTTCAAATCGAAACGCGTTACTGCTTCACGGCAGAATTAGGCAGGGTGGTGGTACCTACCCATGCGGACTCACAAGAGGTCCTACCACCAGTTAAATTAACGCTACATAAAAAAAACGGCAGCACATAATTAGTAATAGAATGGAAACAATAAAAAATACAATTGTTTTCGAAAGAGAAACATTCTCCAATGTAGGTACGTACGTAATTACATTAATTAATCACAGACTAGTTTTTAATGAAATCGGATAGTTCAGAGATGCGGGGCACCTCTCGAACATCAGTCCACGGTTCGTTTAATACGTAATGCAATTAAAAAGTTGTATAATAACCGTAATTATTTGACTGTACGCAGCGAGAGCGAATCCCCACGCTGAGCTAAGCGCCCTCACTTTCATTTAAATTTGTATTTTTAGATTACTTTTTATTAATCTAACTAACTGACCCGGCAGACTTCGTAGTGCTCCAATCGATAAATAAAAGACCTAAGCTTTTGTATAAAATAAACTTAAAACAAACAAAAGGAATCCGTCCGACGAGGGACACATCAAAGCGAAAACAAAATCATTATTTACATTTAATTCTGAGCATTTTCATATTTATCTCCCTTTTAAACCTTCTCTGGACTTCCACGAATAATTCAAGACCAAAATGAGCCAAATCGGTTCAGCCGTTCTCGAGTTTTAGCGAGACTAACGAACAGCAATTCATTTTTATATCATAATACAGAAGAGTATTAATCTAATAATAGCGAACGCTGGCAAACGTGTGCTTAAACTCAACCTTCACCTAGGCCGTTAATGTTAATCCATTGCCGACTATACTCGAATTATGAATTAAGAAGCTACGAATATTATTATTTGTATGATTGAAGGATTACTGGTGGCCCGGAGGCCTTTCCAGTTTCACCAGGACAGGTGGGCGAGCAAAGGCTCAGTCAGGAGGGGCGGGATTTGCTAACAGCTGCCCGAGCGCCTCCGAAGGAGACCTAACAACTCAAGAGCAGCTGCTTCGCGAATGAATCTACTACCGGATCGGAATCGCGACCCGCTGAGCAGATCCGGCGAGAAACTCAGCGAGCTGATTCATGGGTTAGGTTGCACGTCGAACTCTTTGTCGAGTTCGACGAGTACGGTTACCGGGGTCCCTAAGCCTGCTCCTAGTGTTAGAGCTGAAGGCGTCTAATGCAAAGGTTATTGGATCTGATGGATCCGTAAGGACGTGTCTAGGGCGTCGACGGTGACTGGCTCCTGCGTGATCAGGATGAAATCTATACTCATATATAAATCTACAGTGGTTTTTACGGATGTTCCGTTATAACTACTGAACTGTGCATCCGATTGACTTGAAACTTGGTATCCATGTAGAAACTATATGTATTTAATGGATAGGCTAATATTTATATGAGCGTTGGACTCCCTACACCAGTTGCGGGGGCGTTAATGATGAGAATCTTTGTAGGGGTGAGAAATAATAATGTTAATTTTAAATGCCCAGCGAAGCAGACGGGTATGTACAGCTAGTTATTTATAATTATTTGATCGGGCCGTTGGTTGAGTGACCCCAATTATCATGACAATGTCCCGAGTCGATTCCCAGTCGGTGTCTTTATCGAAAATATTTGATATGCGTCGGTGAATGACTACAAAATCCTAGATTGGACGCCTTTTTATTTTGTTTTTATTGCTTAGATGAATGGACGAGCTCACAGCCCACCTGGTTTTAAGTGGTTACTGGAGCCCATAGACAACGTAAATGCACAAACCCACCTTGAGATATAAGTTCTAAGGTCTCAGTATAGTTACAACGGCTGCTCAACCCTTCAAGCCGAAACGCATTACTGCTTCACGGCAGAAATAGGCGGGGTGGTGGTACCTACCCACGCGGACTCACAAGAGGTCCTACCGCCAATGAAACGCCTGAAAGTGTAACGTTCTTTTATAATGGAGTACGTGTATTCCTGACGAGAGTTGACCAAGTGATCTAGCTAGTTCAGTGTGCTTAGTGCGAGTTTCTTAACGTTCTCGATAGCGTAAAAGTTAACTCAATTTTGTATGCAGTTGGAACAGCGCCCCTAGCGGCAAACGTACGCAAACGATCCCATTCCATACAAATATGAGATAACTTTTACGCTATCGAGAAAGTTAAAAAACTCGCACTAAACACCCTGTTCTCATGTAATTCGTAACTGGAGCCTCTAGATCGTCACAAACAACTGCGTACGCATATTATCTCCACCCACAATAAAAACAAAACCAAAAAAAACTAGGTAGGTAATATGCCTATTTATATACCTATTTATCGCGTATGCTAATTCATTGATTTGTCTGAGCGGCTGTTTCCAATAAATAGTGATGTGGCGCATGTCCAAATTAGGTAATATTTTTTTATGAATCAGTCGACTAAACAACAGACACATTCCTGTTAATTACGACACTGGGTATGCTTCGTTCGTTCTTTATGTGTGACGTCATCGGATATTACCTCCGTGAAGTTAAGATAACATGAATCATAAATATTTCTTTATCTGGCTGAGCGGATTTACGCAGGACCAACCGGGTGGGAGGACGTTCTTGGAGCTCATAAGCATCATAATGCTCCTCACCTAAAAATCTTAAAAACTGAAACGAATTTAATATCTTACCTCTTTTTTTTCCTACCTAAGCTGATAGTGTTGAGAGGCTATTTCAGCGTAGCCTTAACTAGTAGGTGAGCTCACGGGGCTCAAACCTGACGGCGTTGCTAACACGAACCCTAGCAAGAGCCGTGCTTCGCAGAATCTACCACCGGATCGGAAACGCGACCCACTGAGAAGATCCGGTGAGAAACTCAGTGGGCTGTGTCTGAGGGTTAATTTACTCGCCGAGCCCTTCGTCGCAAGCGACGGGTTCGACGAGAACGATGACCGGTGCTTGAGGTACCTAAAAGCACCGTTAGTGGATCGGGAGGATAAATCTAGTAAACTGATGATCTCTACATTGGATATGAAATCCACATCTACTTTATTCAATTATTATTTTCATATTTTAAAAAGGCCAATTAAATACAAATTGCTTATATATCTTTAGGAAATCTCTTGTGACAGACCCTCAACAGACATAAAATAAATAGTAATTATTTAAATTTAACATAATATATACAAATAAATTGAGTATTCCTAACAATTTAGCCACTGGCACTTTTCATTACTGTCCCCAATATATATTTTTTTAAACTATATAGTTTAACATTTACATTAATTAATTAATTCTATATTTTATCCACTAATTAGTGCTCATAACTGCTGAGCCTGAGAGTTGTGGGTGTTATTTCCATATCTGGCAAACATTAACATGATGAACAAGTTTTAGCTATGGGTGTTTAATATCTCAATACGAGTATAATTAAACATATCGTCTTCTCGCATTAAAACTGTATAATCTCAAAACTTACTAATTTTACAGGAGAGTGTTTTAAAGGTTTAACAGGTAATATTTTTGATATTAATCATATTTGCAAAAAATTTTTTTAACTTTTTTTTTTTTTAACTTAAGTTAACTTAACTTTTTTAAGTTAACTCTTTTTTTTATGATTGATATTACTGATGGCCCGAAGGCCTTTCCAGTTTCACCAGGACAGGTGGGCGAGCAAAGGCTCAGCCAGGAGGGGTGGGATTTGCTAACAGCTGCCCGAGCGCCTCCGAAGGAGACCTAACAACTCAAGAGCAATTGTTTCGCGAATGAATCTACTACCGGATCGGAATCGCGACCCGCTGAGAAGATCCGGCGAGAAACTCAGCGGGCTGATGCATGGGCTAGGTTGCACGTCGACCTCTTTGTCGAGTTCGACGAGTACGGTTACTGGGGTCCCTAAGCCTGCTCCTAGTATTAGAGCTGAAGGCATCTAATGCAAAGGTTATTGGATCTGATGGATCCGTAAGGACGTGTAATTTTTTTTTTTTACCTCTTACATTATTGTGTATTAAAGTAAGATAAAATTATTTATTAATTTTGTTAATAGTAGTTAAAACATAGGTAAACTCAAAAAAAAGCTATGCTGTTTTGAAAGTATTTATGGGAAAAATACTGGTGATACCAAATTGTTAAGGATCTCTAATTCCCCCTCCAACCAAGTTTTTATTCTCGCCCACTACCAAGCTTCACTTCATCGAGCAATCGCGAACGCATATACATCTTTAATGATTACATTATCTACTACACTCATATTGCACTTCATTATTATTTGTTCTTCAGTTTTTATCTTTTATTAAACCTGTAAATACGAGCCAAATCTTTTCATTGAAGAGAACAACAAGACTTCCAGCAAGGAACAGGCATTTAGGCATACTAACACAATTTCAAATATTTTTGGAAACTGTACACTTTTAATGTGAAAAGTCGATATAAAATATGTTGCAGGAAATCGTAGATAGTGACAAACATTGCAGATGATAGTGTGTGACTTATCCCAATTATTTTATTTCAAATAAACTGTAACAATTTTATGTGTCGTTTGCATGATACTCTGTTGTGCTGTGTTCGAAATATCATCTAGTATCAATATTTATTGTGTTTTCATCCTAAGACCATAAAAAGGTAATTGTTTTACTACGCAAATACTAAGTAACTTAAAAAAAAATTTATTCAAATTTTAAAATAATAGAATGTAAACAAGCACGTATATCATTATTATCATTATTTACACAATTCCAAGGCCCGGTACTGCGGTTAAACGGAGAGCGTTACGCGTTTATGATCTCGCGATTTCACACAAATAACACAAAAAACTTCGGGCCACGGGAAAACCGCTTCCTCGCACTCTTAAGGTCGACAGAAACGGAACTCACTTATTATTTACGCCACAACAAACATTCGCGAACAGTTCACGCGTAAAATATTTAAAAAAAAATAACCCTGATATATCAAACCATATTTTAGACGATGTTTACATTAGGAATACAATATGGATTAAATGGACGTTGGATCTGTTGATTTCAGTTTTAATTAGATTGTAAAGTTAACACTCACCAGCAATTGAGCTTCTTTATCGCCGATAAATCCGACTGCTTCGATCGAGCGATCACCATCTCCTCAGTTAAACGAGCCATCATCACAGCACTAGATCACAATTAAAACAAACACAGGCTTTGTTATATTGTATTTGCGGTAAATTCTTCGCGGAACATCGTGCTGTACGCGGCACTGCAATATAAAAAAGTTACGTAGAAAATTCTGACAAACAATGAACAAATAACAATCGACAAACTCGCTCGCGCACGTCTCGTTTTCTGATTCCAATTTCCAAATTATACTTCGTTGACGTTCATAAACTTCATAGACGTTGACACTGACGTTAATGATTATCTTTTGACAATGACAGTATATGGAGGTTTTGCACAGATCACCTTTTTCGTAGTGTCTTGACGGTACTAATGCACATGCACCAAATTGATATATTTAAACAGACATATTAAATAGGTGAAGTATTCTCAGTGGGTCGTGTTTTACGAAGCACTGCTCTTGTTATATAAATCTTCCTCTCCTTTTTTTAGTATGATAATCACTATGACAATTCGCTTCTGACGATGTCATTATTGCCAGCGTCAAGTTCGTTTATTATTAAATGCATATACATTACCTACCACTCACCATCAGGTGGGCCGTATGCTTGTCTGCCTACCAGGGCAATAAAAAAAAAATGTTATGTATATGAAAAATAGAAGCGAAATGAGTTAACTTGTTGACTTTGTTCAATCGGAACGAAATTGAATGAAATAAGATGAGATGAAATAAAATCTATTGAGCCTTTAGTGGTTTTGCTCAGAGACTTTTTCAGGGGGCTTTTAGGAAAACTTGAAAAGCTACGTCCGGCAGCTTTGTTTCGTTTTTCCACATTTTTGCACTTTCACAAATGCTAAACAGATAATAAAACGTTGTTCTTACGCATATAAACCAGAAGCAACACTACATTATTGAAATAAAACAATTCTTAAAACTTCGCTACTCGTGTTCTCGCTATTGAGTCCCATTTGTATCTGGTTGATCCATAAGTTCTTGTAGAATGCAAACAAGTATCAATTTTTGTAAAAAATCTTGAACTCTACGTTCGAGCTATTTAAATAATGAAATGTTGATGTTGCAATTTCAAACGACATTTTTCAATATGACAGCCAGCTGTCATTTCGTCGTGTCATCATGACATCAATGAAGTGAAACATTAGTGGAGTTATTGTTTTTCTTCAATGTTTTATTAAAATTTACGTTAAAATGGATTCGAATGATGCTACGGATGATAAAGACAGCGGGCCAGAAGTTCAAATTAACTTTCCGAGTTCCGTAATGAGCCGCATAGAGGAATTAATGGGAGGAACGGAACAGTTCGATAGCGATGACGTAAATTTCAATATTTTTATTCTTACAGGCTTTTTACATGTTTCTTAATAGATACCAACACACTCTTGATACCTAAGAGCTAGTGACGGGGTAGTTGAAATGTGACAAACGTAGCGTCCAAGAAAGACTTGAATTAAAAATAAGAACCTTGATTTAAAAAATACATGAACTGCTTATTTAGGATTTTCTCATTTATTTGCAATCGGCTATTTCTAGACGGGGTGTAAGATATACCGATTGGAGTATTCTGCATCAATAAGCCATAATTATTTATGTGGAAAAGCTATGTTTTGAAGCTTAGTACAAAGTTTGAACTCTTGTAAAGAATATCAGCCAAGGCTCAGTCTAAGCTTTTTCATTTCTGGTCGTCCGTATATAAGAGACGAATCGAGT